>NW_027517091.1:0-48628 GCF_048772815.1 Callospermophilus lateralis | reverse complement strand
AACATAGAGACAAAACTGAGAACTTCTTCATTTTGTCAAGTTTAGAAGAGCTACTACAATCCATGTTGGATTTAGAGTTCCAAATTCATCTATCTATATAAAAAAGAACAGAGTGAAACCTAAAAATAAAAACTGCTACTGTAAACGAACGCTTCAACCTAGAAGAACACAATTTGGTGAGCCTAGTGGGATTGTTGTACTGATCATTACCACCACGTATGATCAAGATTGCGTGAAAAAAATATTTGCTGGTATTTCAGAAAGTCGTTGTTTCTTAGAAGCTTGGCAACCCCTCTCAATGAATGTGCTTGTGCCCAGTCTGTGCCTATGGCTATTTGAAGAGGAAACAAACCATAGAGACAAAACTGAGAATATTTTTATTTTGTCAAGTTTCAAAGAGCTAGTACAAACCATGTTGGGTTTAGACTTCCAAATTCATATATCTATATAGGAGAGAACAGAGGGAAACCTAAGTATAAAAACTGCTCTTGTAAACGAACGCTTCTACCTAGAAGAGCAAAATTTGATGAGCCAAGTGGGATTTGTGTACTTGTAATTACCACCACGTATCATCAAGATTGGGTGAAAAAATATTTGCTGGTATTTCGGAAACTCGTTATTTCTTAGCAGCTTGGCAACCCCACTCAATGAATGTGCTTTTCCCCAGTCTGTGCCTAGGGCTATTTGAAGAGGAAACAAACAGTACAGACAAAACTGAGAACTTTTCTATTTTGTCAAGTTTCAAAGAGCTACTACAAACCATGTTGGATTTAGAGTTCCAAATTCATCTATCTATATAGGAGAGAACAGAAGGAAACATAAAAATATAAACTGGTACTGTAAACGAACGCTTCAACCTAGAAGAACAAAATTTGGTGAGCCAATTGGGATTTGTGTACTTGTCATTACTACCAAGTATCATCAAGATTTGGTGAAAAAATATTTGCTGGTATTTCGGAAACTCGTAATTTCTTGGAAGCTTGGCAACCCCTTTCAATGAAAGTGCTTTTCCACAGTCTCTGCTTAGGGCTACATGAAGAGGAAACAAATCATAGAGACAAAACTGAGAACTCCATTATTTTGTAAAGTTTCAAAGAGCTACTACAAACCATGTTGGATTTAGAGTTCCAAATTCATCTATCTATATAGGAGAGAAAAGAGGGAAACCTAAATATAAAAACTTCTACTGTAAACGAATGCTTCAACCTAGAAGAGCAAAATTTGGTGAGCCAAGTGGGATTTGTGTACTTGTCATTACCACCAAGTATCATCAAGATTGGGTGAAAAAATATTTGCTGGTATTTCGGAAACCCGTAATTTTTGGGGAGTTTGGCAAACCCTTTCAATGAAAGTGCTTTTCCACAGTCTCTGCTTAGGGCTACTTGAAGAGGAAACAAATCATAGAGACAAAACTGAGAACTCCTTTATTTTCTCAAGTTTTAAAGAGCTACTACAAACCATGTTGGATTTAGAGTTCCAAATTCATCTATCTTTATAGGAGAGAACAGAGGGAAACCTAAAAATATAAACTGCTACTGTAAACGAACGCTTCAACCTAGAAGAACAAAATTTGGTGAGCCAAGTGGGATTTGTGTACTTGTCATTACCACCAAGTATCATCAAGATTGGGTGAAAAAATAATTGCTGGTATTTCGGAAATTTGTTATTTCTTAGAAGCCTGGCAACCCCTCTCAATGAAAGTGCTTTTCCACAGTCTATGACTAGGGCTACTTGAAGAGGAAACAAAACATAGAGACAAAACTGAGAACTTCTTCATTTTGTCAAGTTTAGAAGAGCTACTACAATCCATGTTGGATTTAGAGTTCCAAATTCATCTATCTATATAAAAAAGAACAGAGTGAAACCTAAAAATAAAAACTGCTACTGTAAACGAACGCTTCAACCTAGAAGAATACAATTTGGTGAGCCAAGTGGGATTTGTGTACTGATCATTACCAACACGTATCATCAAGATTGGGTGAAAAAATATTTGCTGGTATTTCTAAAACTCGTTATTTCTTAGAAGCTTGGCAACCCGTCTCAATGAAAGTGCTTTTCCACATTCTGTGCCTAGGGCAAATTGAAGAGGAAATAAAACAAAGAGACAAAACTGAGAACTCATTTATTTTGTCAAGTTTCAAAGAGCTACTACAAACCATGTTGGATTTAGAGTTCCAAATTCATCTATCTATATTGGAGAGAACAGAGGGAAACCTTAAAATATAAACTGCTACTGTAAACTAACGCTTCAACCTAGAAGAACAAAATTTGGTGAGCCAAGTGGGAATTGTGTACTTGTAATTACCACCAAGTATCATCAAGATTGGGTGAAAAAATAATTGCTGGTATTTCGGAAATTTGTTATTTCTTAGAAGCCTGGCAACCCCTCTCAATGAAAGTGCTTTTCCACAGTCTATGACTAGGGCTACTTGAAGAGGAAACAAAACATAGAGACAAAACTGAGAACTTCTTCATTTTGTCAAGTTTAGAAGAGCTACTACAATCCATGTTGGATTTAGAGTTCCAAATTCATCTATCTATATAAAAAAGAACAGAGTGAAACCTAAAAATAAAAACTGCTACTGTAAACGAACGCTTCAACCTAGAAGAACACAATTTGGTGAGCCTAGTGGGATTGTTGTACTGATCATTACCACCACGTATGATCAAGATTGCGTGAAAAAAATATTTGCTGGTATTTCAGAAAGTCGTTGTTTCTTAGAAGCTTGGCAACCCCTCTCAATGAATGTGCTTGTGCCCAGTCTGTGCCTATGGCTATTTGAAGAGGAAACAAACCATAGAGACAAAACTGAGAATATTTTTATTTTGTCAAGTTTCAAAGAGCTAGTACAAACCATGTTGGGTTTAGACTTCCAAATTCATATATCTATATAGGAGAGAACAGAGGGAAACCTAAGTATAAAAACTGCTCTTGTAAACGAACGCTTCTACCTAGAAGAGCAAAATTTGATGAGCCAAGTGGGATTTGTGTACTTGTAATTACCACCACGTATCATCAAGATTGGGTGAAAAAATATTTGCTGGTATTTCGGAAACTCGTTATTTCTTAGCAGCTTGGCAACCCCACTCAATGAATGTGCTTTTCCCCAGTCTGTGCCTAGGGCTATTTGAAGAGGAAACAAACAGTACAGACAAAACTGAGAACTTTTCTATTTTGTCAAGTTTCAAAGAGCTACTACAAACCATGTTGGATTTAGAGTTCCAAATTCATCTATCTATATAGGAGAGAACAGAAGGAAACATAAAAATATAAACTGGTACTGTAAACGAACGCTTCAACCTAGAAGAACAAAATTTGGTGAGCCAATTGGGATTTGTGTACTTGTCATTACTACCAAGTATCATCAAGATTTGGTGAAAAAATATTTGCTGGTATTTCGGAAACTCGTAATTTCTTGGAAGCTTGGCAACCCCTTTCAATGAAAGTGCTTTTCCACAGTCTCTGCTTAGGGCTACATGAAGAGGAAACAAATCATAGAGACAAAACTGAGAACTCCATTATTTTGTAAAGTTTCAAAGAGCTACTACAAACCATGTTGGATTTAGAGTTCCAAATTCATCTATCTATATAGGAGAGAACAGAGGGAAACCTAAATATAAAAACTTCTACTGTAAACGAATGCTTCAACCTAGAAGAGCAAAATTTGGTGAGCCAAGTGGGATTTGTGTACTTGTCATTACCACCAAGTATCATCAAGATTGGGTGAAAAAATATTTGCTGGTATTTCGGAAACCCGTAATTTTTGGGGAGTTTGGCAAACCCTTTCAATGAAAGTGCTTTTCCACAGTCTCTGCTTAGGGCTACTTGAAGAGGAAACAAATCATAGAGACAAAACTGAGAACTCCTTTATTTTCTCAAGTTTTAAAGAGCTACTACAAACCATGTTGGATTTAGAGTTCCAAATTCATCTATCTTTATAGGAGAGAACAGAGGGAAACCTAAAAATATAAACTGCTACTGTAAACGAACGCTTCAACCTAGAAGAACAAAATTTGGTGAGCCAAGTGGGATTTGTGTACTTGTCATTACCACCAAGTATCATCAAGATTGGGTGAAAAAATAATTGCTGGTATTTCGGAAATTTGTTATTTCTTAGAAGCCTGGCAACCCCTCTCAATGAAAGTGCTTTTCCACAGTCTATGACTAGGGCTACTTGAAGAGGAAACAAAACATAGAGACAAAACTGAGAACTTCTTCATTTTGTCAAGTTTAGAAGAGCTACTACAATCCATGTTGGATTTAGAGTTCCAAATTCATCTATCTATATAAAAAAGAACAGAGTGAAACCTAAAAATAAAAACTGCTACTGTAAACGAACGCTTCAACCTAGAAGAATACAATTTGGTGAGCCAAGTGGGATTTGTGTACTGATCATTACCAACACGTATCATCAAGATTGGGTGAAAAAATATTTGCTGGTATTTCTAAAACTCGTTATTTCTTAGAAGCTTGGCAACCCGTCTCAATGAAAGTGCTTTTCCACATTCTGTGCCTAGGGCAAATTGAAGAGGAAATAAAACAAAGAGACAAAACTGAGAACTCATTTATTTTGTCAAGTTTCAAAGAGCTACTACAAACCATGTTGGATTTAGAGTTCCAAATTCATCTATCTATATTGGAGAGAACAGAGGGAAACCTTAAAATATAAACTGCTACTGTAAACTAACGCTTCAACCTAGAAGAACAAAATTTGGTGAGCCAAGTGGGAATTGTGTACTTGTAATTACCACCAAGTATCATCAAGATTGGGTGAAAAAATAATTGCTGGTATTTCGGAAATTTGTTATTTCTTAGAAGCCTGGCAACCCCTCTCAATGAAAGTGCTTTTCCACAGTCTATGACTAGGGCTACTTGAAGAGGAAACAAAACATAGAGACAAAACTGAGAACTTCTTCATTTTGTCAAGTTTAGAAGAGCTACTACAATCCATGTTGGATTTAGAGTTCCAAATTCATCTATCTATATAAAAAAGAACAGAGTGAAACCTAAAAATAAAAACTGCTACTGTAAACGAACGCTTCAACCTAGAAGAACACAATTTGGTGAGCCTAGTGGGATTGTTGTACTGATCATTACCACCACGTATGATCAAGATTGCGTGAAAAAAATATTTGCTGGTATTTCAGAAAGTCGTTGTTTCTTAGAAGCTTGGCAACCCCTCTCAATGAATGTGCTTGTGCCCAGTCTGTGCCTATGGCTATTTGAAGAGGAAACAAACCATAGAGACAAAACTGAGAATATTTTTATTTTGTCAAGTTTCAAAGAGCTAGTACAAACCATGTTGGGTTTAGACTTCCAAATTCATATATCTATATAGGAGAGAACAGAGGGAAACCTAAGTATAAAAACTGCTCTTGTAAACGAACGCTTCTACCTAGAAGAGCAAAATTTGATGAGCCAAGTGGGATTTGTGTACTTGTAATTACCACCACGTATCATCAAGATTGGGTGAAAAAATATTTGCTGGTATTTCGGAAACTCGTTATTTCTTAGCAGCTTGGCAACCCCACTCAATGAATGTGCTTTTCCCCAGTCTGTGCCTAGGGCTATTTGAAGAGGAAACAAACAGTACAGACAAAACTGAGAACTTTTCTATTTTGTCAAGTTTCAAAGAGCTACTACAAACCATGTTGGATTTAGAGTTCCAAATTCATCTATCTATATAGGAGAGAACAGAAGGAAACATAAAAATATAAACTGGTACTGTAAACGAACGCTTCAACCTAGAAGAGCAAAATTTGGTAAGCCAAGTGGGATTTGTGTACTTGTAATTACCACCAAGTATCATCAAGATTGGGTAAAAAATATTTGCTGTTATTTCGGAAACCCGTAATTTTTTGGGAGCTTGGCAAACCCTTTCAATGAAAGTGCTTTTCCACAGTCTCTGCTTAGGGCTACTTGAAGAGGAAACAAATCATAGAGACAAAACTGAGAACTCCTTTATTTTGTCAAGTTTCAAAGAGCTACTACAAACCATGTTGGATTTAGAGTTCCAAATTCATCTATCTATATAAAAAAGAACAGAGTGAAACCTAAAAATAAAAAACTGCTACTGGAAACGAACACTTCAACCTAGAAGAACACTATTTTGTGAGCCAAGTGGGATTTGTGTACTGATAATCACCAAAACGTATCATCAAGATTGCGTGAAAAAATATTTAATGGTATTTCAGAAACTGGTTATTTCTTAGAAGCTTTTCAACCCCTCTCAATGAATGTGCCTTTCCCCAGTCTGTGCCAAGGCTATTTGAAGAGGAAACAAACCATAGAGACAAAACTGAGAACATTTTTATTTTGTCAAGTTTCAAAGAGCTACTACAAACCATGTTGGATTTAGAGTTCCAAATTCATCTATCTATATGGGAGAGAATAGAGGGAACCCTAAAAATGAAAACTGCTCTTGTAAACGAACGCTTCAAGTAGAAGAGCAAAATTTGGTGAGCGAAGTGGGATTTGTGTACTTGTAATTACCACCAAGTATTATCAAGATTGGGTGAAAAAATATTTCCTGGTATTTCGGAAACCCGTAATTTTTTGTTAGCTTGGGAAACCCTTTCAATGAAAGTTCTTTTCCACAGTCTCTGCTTAGGGCTACTTGTAGAGGAAACAAATCATAGAGATAAAACTGAGAACTCCTTTATTTTGTCAAGTTTCAAAGAGCTACTACAAACCATGTTGGATTTAGAGTTCCAAATTCATCTATCTATATAGGAAAGAACAGAGTGCCACCTAAAAATATAAACTGCAACTGTAAACGAACGCTTCAACTTAGAAGAACCAAACTTGGTGAGTCAAGTGGGATTTGTGTACTGATCATTACCACCAGTATCATCAAGATTGGGTAAAAAAATATTTGCTGGTATTTTGGAAACTCGTTATTTCTTAGAAGCTTGGCAACAACTCTCAGTGAAAGTGCCTTTCCGCAGTCTGTGCCTAGGGCTACTTGAAGAAGAAACAAACCATAGAAACAAAACTGAGAACTCTTTTATTTTGTCAAGTTTCAAAGACCTACTACAAACCATGTTGGATTTAGAGTTCCAAATTCATCTATCTATATAAGAGAGAACAGAGTTAAACGAAAATATAAAAACTGCTACTGTAGACGAACGCTTCAACCTAGAAGAACAAAGTTTTTTGAGCCAAGTGAGATTTGTGTATTGATTATTACCACCAAGTATCATCAAGATTGGGTGAAAAAATATTTGCTGGTATTTCAGAAACTCTTAGAAGCTTGGGAAACCCTCTCAATGAAAGAGCTTTTCCACAGTCTGTGCCTAGGGCTACTTGAAGAGGAAACAACCATAGAGACAAAACTGAGAACTCCTTTATTTTGTCAAGTTTCAAAGTGGTACTACAAACAATGTTGGATTTAGAGTTCCAAATTCATCTGTCTATATATTAGAGAACAGAGTGAAACCTAAAAATAAAAACTGCTACTGTAAACGAACGCGTCAACCTAGAAGAACAAAATTTGGTGAGCCAAGTGGGATTTGTGTACTTGTCATTACCACCACGTATCATCAAGATTGGGTGAAACAGTATTTGCTGGTATTTCAGAAACTAGTAATTTCTTGGAAGCTTGGCAACTACTTTAAATGAAAGTTCTTTTCCACAGTCTCTGCTTAGGGCTACTTGAAGAGAAAACAAATCATAGAGTCAAAACTGGGAACTGCTTTTTTTTTTGTCAAGTTTCAAAGCGCTACTACAAACCATGCTGGATTTAGAGTTCCAAATTCAGATATCTATATAGGAGAGAACAGAGGGAAACCTAAAAGTATAAACTGCTACTGTAAAGGAACACTTCAACCTAAAAGAACACAATTTGGTGAGCCAAATGGGATTTGTCTACTGATCATTAACACCACGTATCATCAAGATTGGGTGAAAAAATATTTGCTGGTATTTCGAAAACTGATTATTTTTTAAAAGCTTGGCAACACCTCTGAATGAAAGTGCTTTTCCACAGTCTGTGCCTAGGGCTACTTGAAGAAGAAACAAACCATAGAGACAAAACTGAGAACTATTTTAGCTTGTCAAGTTTCAAAGAGATACTACAAACCCTGTTGGATTAACAGTTCCAAATTCATCGATCTATATAGGAGAGAACAGAGTGAAACCTAAAAATAAAAACAGCTACTGTAAACGAACGCTTCAACCTAGAAGTACAAAATTTGGTGAGTCAAGTGGGATTTGTGTACTTGTCATTACCACCAAGTATCATCAAGATTGGGTGAAAAAATATTTGCTGGTATTTCGGAAACTCGTAATTTCTTGTAAGCTTGGCAACCCCTTTCAATGAATGTGCTAGTCCACAGTCTCTGCTTAGGGCTACTTGAAAATGAAACAAATCATAGAGACAAAACCGAGAACTCCTTTATTTTGTCAAGTTTCAAAGAGCTACTACAAACCATGTTGGATTTAGAGTTCCAAATTCATCTATCTATATAGGAGAGAACAGAGTGAAACCTAAAAATATAAACTGCTACTGTAAACGAACGCTTCAAACTAGAAGAACAAAATTCGGTGAGTCAAGTGGGATTTGTGTACATATCATTACCAGCAAGTATTATCAAGATTGGGTGAAAAAATATTTGCTGGTATTTCGAAAACTCGTTATTTCTTTGATGCTTGGCAAACCATCTCAATGAAAGTGCTTTTCCACAGTCTGTGCCTAGGGCTACTTTAAGAGGAAACAAACCATTGAGACAATATTGAGAACTCTTTTATTTTGTCAAGTATTAAAGAGCTATTACAAACCATGTTGGATTTAGAGTTTCAAATTCATCTATCTATATAGAAGATAACAGAGTGAAACCGAAATATAAAAACTGCTACTGTAGACGAATGCTTCAACCTTGAAGAACAAAATTTGGTGAGCCAAGGGGGATTGGTGTACATACGAATATCCCCAAGTACCATCAAGATTGGGTGAAGAAATATTTGCCGGTATTTCAGAAACTCATTATTTCTTAGAAGCTTGGCAACCCCTCTCAATGAAAGTGCTTTTCCACAGTCTCTGCCTAGGGCTACTTGAAGAGGAAACAAATCATAGAGACAAAACTGAGAACTACTTTTTTTTTGTCAAGTTTCAAAGCGCTACTACACACCATGCTGGATTTAGAGTTCCAAATTCAGCTATCTATATAGGAGAGAACAGAGGGAAACCTCCAAATATAAACTGCTAGTGTCATGAACACTTCCACATAGAAGAACACAATTTTGTGAGCCAAGTGGGATTTGTGTACTAATCATTACCACCACGTATTATCAAGATTGGGTGAAAAAATATTTGCTGGTATTTCGGAAACTCGTAATTTCTTGCAAGCTTGGCTTTTCCGCAGTATCTGCTTAGGGCTATTTGAAGAGGAAACAAACCATAGAGACAAAACTGAGAACATTTTATTTTGTCAAGTTTCAAAGAGCTACTACAAACCATGTTGGATTTTGAGTTCCAAATTAATCTATCTGTATAGGAGAGACCAGAGGGAAACCTAAAAATAAAAACTGCTCTTGTAAACGAATGCTTCAACCTAAAAGAGCAAAATTTGGTGAGCTAAGTGGGTTTGTGTACTTGTAATTACCACCAAGTATCATCAAGATTGGGTGAAAAAATATTTGCTGGTATTTCGGAAACCCGTAATTTTTTGGGAGCTTGGCAAACCCTTTCAATGAAAACGCTTTTCCACAGTCTCTGCTTAGGGCTACTTGAAGAGGAAACAAATCATAGAGACAAAACTGAGAACTCCTTTATTTTGTCAAGTTTCAAAGAGCTACTACAAACCATGTTGGATTTAGAGTTCCAAATTCATCTATCTATATAGGAAAGAACAGAGGGAAAACTAAAAATATAAACTGCTACTGTAAACGAACGCTTCAACCTAGAAGAACAAAATTTGTTGAGCCAAGTGCGATTTGTGGACTTATCATTTCCACCAAGTATCATCAAGATTGGGTGAGAAAATATTTGCTGGTGTTTCGGAAAATCGTTATTTCGTACAAGCTTGGCAACCCCTCGCATTGAAAGTGCTTTTCCACAGTTTGTGCATATGGCTACTTGAAGAGGAAACAAACCTTAGCGATAAAACTGAGAACTCCTTTATTTTCTCAAGTTACAAACAGGTACTACAAACCATGTTGGATTTAGACTTCCAAATTCATCTTTCTATATAAGAGAGAACAGAGTGAAACCTAAATATAAAAACTGCTACTCTAGACGAACTCTTAAACCTAGAAAAACAAAATTTGGTGGCAAAGTGGGATTTGTGTACTGATCATTACCACCAAGTATCATCAAGATTGGGTGAAGAAATATTTGTTGGTATTTCAGAAACTCGTTATTTCTTTTAAGCTTGGCAACCCCTTTCAATGAAAATACATTTCCACAGTCTGTGCCTAGGGCTACTTGAAGTGGAAACAAACGGTAGGGACAATACTGAGAACTCCTGTATTTTGTCACGTTTCAAAGAGCTACTACAAAGCATGTTGGATTTAGAGTTCCAAATTCATCTATCTATATAAGAGAGAACAGAGTGAAACATAAATATAAAAACTGCTACTGTAGACGAACGCTTAAACCTAGAAGAACAAAATTTGTTGAGCCAAGTGCGATTTGTGGACTTATCATTACAACCAAGTATCATCAAGATTGGGTGAAAAAATGTTTGTTGGTATTTCGGAAACTCGTTATTTCGTAGAAGCTTGGCAACCGCTCTCAATTAAAGTGCTTTTCCACAGTCTGTTTATAGGGCTACTTGAAGAGGAAACAAACCATAGAGACAAAACTGAGAACTCCTTTATTTTTTCAAGTTTCAAACAGCTACTACAAACCATGTTGGATGTAGAGTTCCAAATTCATCTATCTATATAGGAGAGAACAGAGTGAAACCTAAATATAAAAACTGCTACTGTAGACGAACGCTTAAACTTAGAAGAACAAAATTTGGTTGGCCCTGTGGGATTTGTGTACTGATCATTACCACCAAGTATCATCAAGATTGGGTGAAAAAATATTTGCTGGTATTTCGGAAACTCGTTATTCCTTGGAAGCTTGGCAACCCCTTTCAATGAAAGTGCATTTCCACAGTCTGTGCCTAGGGCTACTTGAAGAGGAAACAAACCATAGAGACAATACTCAGAACTCCTGTATTTTGTCAAGTTTCACAGAACTACTACAAACCATGTTGGATTTAGAGTTCCGAATTCATCTATCTATATAGAAGATAACAGAGTGAAACCTAATTATAAAAACTGCTACTGTAGACGAACGCTTCAACCTTGAAGAACAAAATTTGGAGAGCCAAGGGGGATTGGTATACTGATCATTACCACCAAGTATCATCAAGATTGGGTGAAAAAATATTTGCTGGTATTTCGGAAACTCGTTATTTCTTAGAAGCTTGGCAACCCCTCTCAGTTAATGTGCTTTTCCACAGTCTGTGCCTAGGGCTACTTGAAGAGGAAACAAACCATAGATCAAGACTGAGAACTCCTTTATTTTGTCAAGTTTCAAAGAGCTACTTCAAACCATGTTGGATTAAGAGTTCCAAATTCATCTATCTATATAGTAGAGAACAAAGTGAAACCTAAAAATAAAAACTGCTACTCTAAACGAAAGCTTCAACCTAGAAGAAGAAAATTTGGTGAATCAAGTGGGATTTGTGTACGTGTCATTATCACCACGTATCATCAAGATTGGGTGAAAAAGTATTTGCTGGTATTTCGGAAACTCGTAATTTCTTGGAAGCTTGGGAACTCCTTTCAATGAAAGTGCTTTTCATCAGTCTCTGCTTATGGCTACTTGAAGAGAAAACAAATCATAGAGACAAAACAGAGAACTCCTTTATTTTATCAATTTTCAAAGAGCTACTACAAACCATGTTGGATTTTCTGTTCCAAATTCATCTATCTATATAGGAGAGAAGAGAGTGAAACCTAAATATAAAAACTGCTACTGTGGACGAACGCTTCAACCTAGAAGAACAAAATTTGGTGAGCCAAGTGGGATTTTTGTACTGATCATTACCACCAAGTACCTTCAAGTTTGGGTGAAAAAATGTTTGCTGGTATTTTAGAAACTCGTTATTTCTTAGAAGCTTGGCAATCCCTCTCAATGAAAGTGCTTTTCCACAGTCTGTGCCTAGGGCTACTTGAAGAAGAAACAAGCCATAGAGAGAAAACTGAGATCTCCTTTATTTTGTCAAGTTTCAAAGAGCTACTACAAACCATGTTGGATTTAGTTTTCCAAATTCATCTATGTATATAGGAGAGAACAGAGGGAAACCTAAAAATATAAACTGATACTGTAAACGAACGCTTCAAATTTGAAGAACAAAATTTGGTGAGCCAAGTGGGATTTGTGTACTTCTCATTACCACCAAGTATCATCAAGATTGGGTGAAAAAATATTTGCTGGTATTTCGGAAACTCGTTATTTCTTGGAAGCTTGGCAACCCCTTTCAATGAAAGTGCTTTTCCACAGTCTGTTCCTAGGGCTACTTGAAGAGGAAACAAACCATAGAGGCAATACTGAGAACGACTTTATTTTGTCAAATTTCAAAAAGCTACTACAAACCATGTTGGATTAAGAGTTCCATATTCATCTATCAATATAAGAGAGAACAAAGTGAAACCTAAAAACAAAAACTGCTACTGTAAACGAATGCTTCAACCTAGAAGAACAAAATTTGGTGAGCCAAGTGGGATTTGTGTACTTGTCATTACAACCACGTATCATCAAAATTGGGTGAAACAGTATTTGCTGGTATTTCGGAAACTCATAATTTCTTGGAAGCTTGGCAACTCCTTTCAATGAAAGTGCTTTTCCACAGTCTCTGCTTAGGGCTACTTGAAGAGAAAACAAATCATAGAGACAAAACTGGGAACTACTTTTTATTGTCGAGTTTCAAAGAGCTACTACAAACCATGTTGGATTTAGAGTTCCAAATTCATCTATCTATATAGGAGAGAACAGAGTGAACCTAAAAATAAAAACTGCTACTGTAAACGAACGCTTCAACCTAGAAGAACACAGTTTGGTGAGCCAAGTGGGATTTGTGTACTGATCATTACCACCACGTATCATCAAGATTGCGTGAAAAAATATTTGCTGGTATTTCGGAAACTCGTTATTTCTTAGAAGCTTGGCAACCCCTCTTAATGAAAGGGCTTTTCCACAGTCTGTGCCTAGTGCTACTTGAAGAAGAAACAATGCATAAAGACAAAACTGAGAACTCCTTTATTTTGTCAAGTTTCAAAGAGCTACTACAAACCATGTTGGATTTAGAGTTCCAAATTCATCTATCTATATAGGAGAGAACAGAGTGAAACCTAAAAAAAAACTGCTACTGTAAACGAACGCTTCAACCTAGAAGAACAAAATTGGGTGAGTCAAGTGGGATTTGTGTACTTGTCATTACCAAAAGGTATCATCAAGATTGGGTGAAACAGTATTTGCTGGTATTTCGGAAACTCGTAATTTCTTGGAAGCTTGGCAACTCCTTTCAATGAAAGTGCTTTTTCAAGTCTCTTCTTAGGGCTACTTGAAGAGAAAACAAATCATAGAGACAAAACTGGGAACTACTTTTTTTTGTCAAGTTTAAAAGAGCTACTACAAACCATGTTGGATTTAGAGTTCCAAATTCATCTATCTATATAGGAGAGAACAGAGTGAAACCTAAAAATAAAAACTGCTATTGTAAACGAATGCTTCAACCTAGAAGAACACAGTTTGGTGAGCCAAGTGGGATTTGTGTACTGATCATTACCACCACGTATCATCAAGATTGCGTGAAAAAATATTTGCTGGTATTTCGGAAACTCGTTATTTCTTAGAAGCTTGGCAACCCCTCTAAATGAAAGTGCTTTTCCACAGTCTGTGCCAGGTGCTACTTGAAGAAGAAACAATGCATAAAGACAAAACTGAGAACTCCTTTATTTTGTCAAGTTTAAAAGAGCTACTACAAACCATGTTGGATTTAGAGTTCTAAATTAATCTATCTATATAGGCGAGAACAGAGGGAAACCTAAAAATATAAACTGCTACTGTAAACGAACGCTTAAACTAGAAGAACAAAATTTGGTGAGCCATGTGGGATTTGTGTACTTCTCATTACCACCAAGTATCATCAAGATTGGGTGAAAAAATATTTGATGGTATTTCGGAAACCCGTAATTTCTTGGAAGATTGGCAACCCCTTTCAATGAAAGTGCTTTTCCACAATCTCTGCCTGGGCTACTTGAAGAGGAAACAAATCATAGAGACAAAATTGAGAACTCCTTTATTTTTTCAAGTTTCAAAGAGCTACTACAAACCATGTTGGATTTAGAGTTCCAAATTCATCTATCTATATAGGAGAGAACAGAGGGAAACCTAAAAATATAAACTGCTACTGTGGACTAACGCTTCAACCTAGAAGAACAAAATTTGGTGTGTCAAGTGGGATTTGTGTACTGATCATTATCAGCAAGTATCATCAAGATTGGGTGATAAAATATTTGCTGGTATTTCGGAAACTCGTTATTTCTTTTAAGCTT
Organism: Callospermophilus lateralis; assembly: GCF_048772815.1. Classification (NCBI taxonomy): domain Eukaryota; kingdom Metazoa; phylum Chordata; class Mammalia; order Rodentia; family Sciuridae; genus Callospermophilus; species Callospermophilus lateralis. The sequence continues at coordinate 34,074 of NW_027517091.1, read as the reverse complement.
GGCAACCCCTTTAAATGAACGTGCTTTTCCACAGTCTGTGCCTTGGGCTACTTGAAGAGGAAACAAACCATAGAGACAATACTGAGAACGACTTTATTTTGTCAAATTTCAAAGAGCTACTACAAACCATGTTGGATTGATAGTTCCAAATTCATCTATCTATATAGGAGAGAACAAAGTGAAACCTAAAAATAAAAACTGCTACTGTAGATGAACGCTTCAACCTAGAAAAACACAGTTTGCTGAGCCAAGTGGGATTTGTGTACTGATCATTACCACCACGTATCATCAAGATTGCGTGAAAAAATATTTGCTGGTATTTTGGAAACTCGTTATTTCTTAGAAGCTTGGCAACCCCTCTAAATGAAAGTGCTTTTCCACAGTCTGTGCCAGGTGCTACTTGAAGAAGAAACAATGCATAAAGACAAAACTGAGAACTCCTTTATTTTGTCAAGTTTAAAAGAGCTACTACAAACCATGTTGGATTTAGAGTTCCAAATTAATCTATCTATATAGGCGAGAACAGAGGGAAACCTAAAAATATAAACTGCTACTGTAAACGAACGCTTAAACTAGAAGAACAAAATTTGGTGAGCCATGTGGGATTTGTGTACTTCTCATTACCACCAAGTATCATCAAGATTGGGTGAAAAAATATTTGATGGTATTTCGGAAACCCGTAATTTCTTGGAAGATTGGCAACCCCTTTCAATGAAAGTGCTTTTCCACAATCTCTGCCTGGGCTACTTGAAGAGGAAACAAATCATAGAGACAAAATTGAGAACTCCTTTATTTTTTCAAGTTTCAAAGAGCTACTACAAACCATGTTGGATTTAGAGTTCCAAATTCATCTATCTATATAGGAGAGAACAGAGGGAAACCTAAAAATATAAACTGCTACTGTGGACTAACGCTTCAACCTAGAAGAACAAAATTTGGTGTGTCAAGTGGGATTTGTGTACTGATCATTATCAGCAAGTATCATCAAGATTGGGTGATAAAATATTTGCTGGTATTTCGGAAACTCGTTATTTCTTTTAAGCTTGGCAACCCCTTTAAATGAACGTGCTTTTCCACAGTCTGTGCCTTGGGCTACTTGAAGAGGAAACAAACCATAGAGACAATACTGAGAACGACTTTATTTTGTCAAATTTCAAAGAGCTACTACAAACCATGTTGGATTGATAGTTCCAAATTCATCTATCTATATAGGAGAGAACAAAGTGAAACCTAAAAATAAAAACTGCTACTGTAAATGAACGCTTCAACCTAGAAGAACAAAATTTGGTGAGCCAAGTGGGATTTGTGTACTGATCATTATCAGCAAGTATCATCAAGATTGCGTGAAAAAATGTTTGCTGGTATTTCGGAAAATCCTTTTTTTCTTAGAAGCTTGGCACCCCTCTCAATGAAAGTGCTTTTCCACAGTCTGTGCCTAGGGATACTTGAAGGGGAAACAATCCATAGAGACAATACTGAGAACTACTTTATTTTGTCAAATTTCAAAGAGCTACTACAAACCATGTTGGATTTAGGGTTCCAAATTCATGTATCTATATAAGAGAGAACAGAGTGAAACGTAAATAAAAAACTGCTACTGTAGACGAACGCTTCAACCTAGAAGAACAAAATTTGGTGAGAATAGTGGGATTTATGTACTGATCCTTCCCACGAAGTATCATCAAGATTGGGTGAAAAAATAATTGCTGGTATTATGGAAACTCGCTATTTCTTAGAAGCTTGGGAAACCCTCTCAATGAAAGTGCTTTTCCACAGTCTGTGCCTAGGGCTACTTGAAGAGGAAACGAACAATAGAGACAAAACTGAGAACTCCTTTATTTTTTGAAGTTTCAAAGAGGTACTACAAACCATGTTGAATTTAGAGTTCCAAATTCATCTATCATTATAGGAGAGACATGAGAGAAACCTAAGAATAAAAACTGCTACTGTAAACGAATGCTTCAAACTGGAAGAACTAAATTTGGTGGGCCAAGTGATATTTGTGTACTTGTCAAGTATCATCAAGACTGGGTGAAAAAATATTTGCTGGTATTTCGGGAACTCGTTATTTCTTAGAAGCCTGGCAACCCCTTTCAATGAACGTGCTCTTCCACAGTTTGTGCCTAGGGCTACTGGAATAGGAAACAAACCATAGAGACAAATCTGAGAACTCCTTAATTTTCTCAAGTTTCAAAGAGCTAGTACAAACCATGTTGGATTTAGAATTCCAAATTCATCTATCTATATAGGAGAGAACAGAGTGAAACCTAAAAAAAAACTGCTACTGTAAACGAACGCTTCAACCTAGAAGAACAAAATTGGGTGAGCCAAGTGGGATTTGTGTACTTGTCATTACCAAAACGTATCATCAAGATTGGGTGAAACAGTATTTGCTGGTATTTCGGAAACTCGTAATTTCTTGGAACCTTGGCAACTCCTTTCAATGAAAGTGCTTTTTCACAGTCTCTCCTTAGGGCTACTTTAAGAGAAAACAAATCATAGAGACAAAACTGGGAACTACATTTTTTTGTCAAGTTTAAAAGAGCTACTACAAACCATGTTGGATTTAGAGTTCCAAATTCATCTATCTATATAGGAGAGAAGAGAGTGAAACCTAAAAATAAAAACTGCTATGGTAAACGAACGCTTCAACCTAGAAGAACACAGTTTGGTGAGCTAAGTGGGATTTGTGTACTGATCATTAACACCACGTATCATCAAGATTGCGTGAAAAAATTTTTGCAGGTATTTCGGAAACTCGTTATTTCTTAGAAGCTTGGCAAACCCTCTCAATGAAAGTGCTTTTCCACAGTCTGTGCCTAGTGCTACTTGAAGAAGAAACAACCCATAAAGACAAAACTGAAAACTCCTTTATTTTGTCAAGTTTCAAAGAGCTACTACAAACCATGTTGGATTTAGAGTTCCAAATTAATCTATCTATATAGGCGAGAACAGAGGGAAACCTAAAAATATAAACTGCTACTGTAAACGAACGCTTACAATAGAAGAACAAAATTTGGTGAGCCATGTTGGATTTGTGTACTTCTCATTTCCACCAAGTATCATCAAGATTCTGTGAAAAAATATTTGATGGTATTTCGGAAACCCGTAATTTCTTGGAAGATTGGCAACCCCTTTCAATGAAAGTGCTTTTCCACAGTCTCTGCCTGGGCTACTTGAAGAGGAAACAAATCATAGAGACAAAATTGAGAACTCCTTTATTTTGTCAAGTTTCAAAGAGCTACTACAAACCATGTTGGATTTAGAGTTCCAAATTCATCTATCTATATAGGAGAGAACAGAGGGAAACCTAAAAATATAAACTGCTACTGTAGACTAACGCTTCAACCTAGAAGAACAAAATTTGGTGAGTCAAGTGGGATTTGTGTACCGATCATTATCAGCAAGTATCATCAAGTTTGGGTGAAAAAATATTTGCTGGTATTTCGGAAAATCGTTTTTTCTTAGAAGCTTGGCACCCCTCTCAATGAAAGTGCTTTTCCACAGTCTGTGCCTAGGGCTACTTGAAGAGGAAACAATCCATAGAGACAATACTGAGAACTACTTTATTGTGTCAAATTTCAAAGAGCTACTACAAACCATGTTGGATTTAGAGTTCCAAATTCATGTATCTATATAAGAGAGAACAGAGTGAAACGTAAATAAAAAAACTGCTACTGTAGACGAACGCTTCAACCTAGAAGATCAAAATTTGGTGAGAATAGTGGGATTTATGTACTGATCCTTCCCACGAAGTATCATCAAGATTGGGTGAAAAAAATAATTGCTGGTATTACGGAAACTCGCTATTTCTTAGAAGCTTGGGGAACCCTCTCAATGAAATTGCTTTTCCACAGTCTGTGCCTAGGGCTACTTGAAGAGGAAACGAACCATAGTGACAAAACTGAGAACTCCTTTATTTTTTGAAGTTTCAAAGAGGTACTACAAACCATGTTGAATTTAGAGTTCCAAATTCATCTATCATTATAGGAGAGACATGAGAGAAACCTAAGAATAAAAACTGCTACTGTAAACGAACGCTTCAAACTGGAAGAACTAAATTTGGTGAGCCAAGTGATATTTGTGTACTTGTCAAGTATCATCAAGACTGGGTGAAAAAATATTTGCTGGTATTTCGGAAACTCGTTATTTCTTAGAAGCCTGGCAACCCCTTTCAATGAACGTGCTCTTCCACAGTTTGTGCCTAGGGCTACTGAAATAGGAAACAAAGCATAGAGACAAAACTGAGAACTCCATAATTTTCTCAAGTTTCAAAGAGCTACTACAAACCATGTTGGATTTAGAATTCCAAATTCATCTATCTATATAGGAGAGAACAGAGTGAAACATAAAAATAAAAACTGCTACTGTAAACGAACGCTTCAACCTAGAAGAACAAAATTTGGTGAGCCAAGTGTGATTTGTGTACTTGTCATTACCACCACGTATAATCAAGATTGGGTGAAACAGTATTTGCTGGTATTTCAGAAACTCGTAATTTCTTGGAAGCTTGGCAACTCCTTTCAATGAAAGTGCTTTTCCACAGTCTCTGCTTAGGGCTACTTGAAGAGAAAACAAATCATAGAGACAAAACAGGGAACTACTTTTTTTTGTCAAGTTTCAAAGCGCTACTACAAACCATGCTGGATTTAGAGTTCCAAATTCAGCTATCTATATATGAGAGAACAGAGGAAAAACTAAAAATATAAACTGCTACTGTAAAGGAACACTTCAACCTAGAAAAACACAATTCGGTGAGCTAATTGAGATTTGTGTACTGATGATTACCACCACGTATCATCAAGATTGGGTGAAAAAATATTTGCTGTTATTTTGACAACTCATTATTTCTTAGAAGCTTGGCAACCCCTCTCAATGAAAGTTCTTTTCCACAGTCTGGGCCTAGGGCTACTTGACGAAGAAACAAACCATAGAGAGAAAACTGAGAACTATTTTATTTTGTCAAGTTTCAAAGAGCTACTCCAAACCATGTTGGATTTAAAGTTCCAAATTCATCTATCTATATAGGAGAGAACAGAGCGAAACCTAAAAATAAAAACTGCTACTGTAAACGAACGCTTCAACTAGAAGAACAAAATTTGGTGAGCAAAGTGGGATTTGTGTACTTCTCATTACCACCAAGTATCATCAAGATTGGGTGAAAAAATATTTGCTTGTATTTCGGAAACCCGTAATTTCTTGGAAGCTTGGCAACCCCTTTCAATGAAAGTGCTTTTCCACAGTCTCTGCCTGGGCTACTTGAAGAGGAAACAAATCATAGAGACAAAACTGAGAACTCCTTTATTTTTTCAAGTTTCAAAGAGCTACTACAAACCATGTTGGATTTAGAGTTCCAAATTCATCTATCTATATAGGAGAGAATAGAGTGAAACCTAAAAATAAAAACTGCTACTGTAAACGAACGCTTCAACCTAGAAGAACAGAGTTTGGTGAGGCAAGTGGGATTTGTGTACTGATCATTACCACCACGTATCATCAAGATTGCGTGAAAAAATATTTGCTGGTATTTCCGAAACTCGTTATTTCTTAGAAGCTTGGCAACCCCTCTCAATGAAAGTGCTTTTCCACAGTCTGTGCCTAGTGCTATTTGAAGAAGACACAATGCATAAAGACAAAACTGAGAACTCCTTTATTTTGTCAAGTTTCAAAGAGCTACTACAAACCATGTTGGATTTAGAGTTCCAAATTCTTCTATCTATATAGGAGAGAACAGAGTGAACCCTAAAAATAAAAACTGCTACTGTAAACAAACGCTTCAACTAGAAGAACAAAATTTGGTGAGCCAAGTGGGATTTGTGTACTTCTCATTACCACCAAGTATCATCAAGATTGGGTGAAAAAATATTTGCTGGTATTTCGGAAACTCGTAATTTCTTGGCACCTTGGCAACCCCTTTCAATGAAAGTGCTTTTCCACAGTCTCTGCCTGGGCTACTTGTAGAGGAAACAAATCATAGAGACAAAACTGAGAACTTTTTTATTTTGTCATGTTTCAAAGAGCTACTACAAACCATGTTGGATTTAGAGTTCCAAATTCAACTATCTATATAGGAGAGAACAGAGGGAAACCTAAAAGTATAAACTGCTACTGTAAACGAACGCTTCAACCTAGAAGAACAAAATTTGGTGAGCCAAGTGGGATTTGTGTACTTGTCATTACCACCATGTATCATCAAGATTGGGTGAAACAGTATTTGCTGGTATTTCGGAAACTCGTAATTTTTTATAAGCTGGGCAATTCCTTTCACTGAAAGTGCTTTTCCACAGTCTCTGCTTAGGGCTACTTGAAGAGAAAACAAATCATAGAGTCAAAACTGGGAACTACTTTTTTTTTATCAAGTTTCAAAGCACTACTACAAACCATGCTGGATTTAGAGTTCCAAATTCACCTATCTATATAAGAGAGAACAGAGGGAAACCTAAAAATATAAACTGCTACTGTAAAAAAACGCTTCAACCTAGAAGAACAAAATTTGTTGAGTCAAGTGGGATTTCTGTAACGATCATTACCACCTAGTATCATCAAGATTGGGTGAAAAAATATTTGCTGGTATTTCTGAAACTCGTTATTTCTTAGAAGCTTGGGAAACCCTCTCAATGAAACTGCTATTCCACAGTCTGGAAAACTGCTTTTCACATCCCTAGACTGTGGAAACTGCTTTTCCACATTCTAGGGCTAATTGAAGAGGAAACAAACCATAAAGACAAAACTGAGAACTCCTTTATTTTATGAAGTTTCAAAGAGGTACTACACACCATTTTGGATTTAGAGTTCCAAATTCATCTATCTATATAGGAGAGAATAGAGTGAACCCTAAAAATAAAAACTGCTACTGTAAAGGAACGCTTCAACTCGAAGAACAAAATTTGGTGAGCCAAGTGGGATTTGTGTAATTCTCATTACCACCAAGTATCATCAAGATTGGGTGAAAAAATATTTGCTGGTATTTCGGAAACTCGTTATTTCTTAGAAGCTTGGTAACCCCTTTCAATGAAAGTGCTTTTCTACAGTTTGTGCCTTGGGCTACTTGAAGAGGAAACAAACCATAGAGACAATACTGAAAACTCCTTTATTTTGTCAAGTTTCAAAGAGCTACTACAAACCATATTGGATTTAGAGTTCCAAATTCATCTATCTATATGGGAGAGAACAGAGTGAAACCTAAAAATAAAAACTGCTACTATATACGAACGCTTCAACCTAGAAGAACAAAATTTGGTGAGCCTAGTGGCATTTGTGTACTGATCATTACCACCACGTATCATGAAGATTGGGTGAAAAAATATTTGCGGGTATTTCGGAAACTCATTATTTCTTAGAAGCTTCCCAACCCATCTCAATGAATGTGCTTTTCCCCAGTCGGTGCCTAGGGCTATTTGAAAAGGAAACAAACCATAGAGAGAAAAGTTAGAACTTTTTTATTTTGTCAAGTTCAAAGAGCTACTACAAACCATGTTTGATTTAGAGTTCCAAATTCATCTATCTTTATAGGAGAGAACAGAGGGAAACCTAAAAATAAAAACTGCTACTGTAAACGAACGCTTCAACCTAGAAGAGAAAAATTTGGTGAGCCAAGTGGGATTTGTGTACTTGTCATTACCACCAAGTATCATCAAGATTGGTTGAAAAAATATTTGCTGGTATTTCAGAAACCCGTAATTTCTGGGAGCTTGGCAAACCCTTTCAATATAAGTGCTTTTCCACAGTCTCTGCTTAGGGCTACTTTAAGAGGAAACAAATCATAGAGACAAAACTGAGAACTCCTTTATTTTGTCAAGTTTCAAAGAGCTACTACATACCATGTTGGATTTAGAGTTCCAAATTCAGCTATTTATATAGGAGAGATCAGAGGGAAACCTAAAAATATAAACTGCTACTTTAAACGAACGCTTCAACCTAGAAGAACAAAATGTGGTGAGCCAAGTGGGATTTGTGTACTTGTCATTCCAACCAAGTATCATCAAGATTGGGTGAAAAAATATTTGCTGGTATATCGGAAACTCGTTATTTTTAGAAGCCTGGCAACCCCTCCCAATGAAAGTGCTTTTGCACAGTCTGTGCCTAGGACTACTTGAAGAGGAAACAAAACATAGAGACAAAACTGAGAACTCCTTCATTTTGTCAAGTTTCAAAGAGCTACTACAAAACATGTTAAATTTAGAGTTCTGAATTCATCTGTCTATATAAGAGCGAAGAGAGTGAAACCTAAATATAAAAACTGCTACTGTAGATGAACGCGTCAACCTAGAAGAACAAAATTTGGTGACCCTAGTGGCATTTGTGTACTGATCATTACCACCACGTATCATCAAGATTGGGTGAAAAAATATTTGCTGGTATTTCGGAAATTCGTTATTTCTTAGAAGCTTGGGAAACCCTATAATGAAAGTGCTTTTCCACAGTCTGAGCCTACGGCTACTTGAAGAGAAAACAAACAACAGAGACAAAAGTGAGGTCTCCTTTATTTTATGAAGTTTCAAAGAGGTACTACAAACCATGTTGGATTTAGAGTTCCAAATTCATCTATCTATATAGGAGAGAATTGAGTGAAACCTAAAAATGAAAACTGCTACTGTAAACGAACGCTTCAACCTCAAAGAATAAAATTTGGTGAGCCAAGTGGGATTTGTGTCCGTGTCATTAACACCAAGTATCATCAAGATTGGGTGAAAAACTGTTTGCTGGTATTTCGGAAACTCGTAATTTCTTGGAAGCTTGGCAACCCCTATCAATGAAAGGGCTGTTCTACACTTTGTGCCTAGGGCTACTTGAAGAAGAAACAAACCATAGAGACAAAACTGAGAACTCCTTTATTTGGTCAAGTTTCAAAAAGCTACTACAAACCATATTGGATTTAGAGTTCCAAATTCATCTATCTATATGGGAGAGAACAGAGTGAAACCTAAAAATAAAAACTGCTACTGTAAATGAACGCTTCAACCTAGAAGAACACAATTTGGTGAGCCAAGTGGCATTTGTGTACTGATCATTACCACCACGTATCATCAAGATTGGGTGAAAAAATATTTGCTGGTATTTCGGAAACTCGTTATTTCTTAGAAGCTTGGCAACCCCTCTCAATGAATGTGCTTTTCCCCAGACTGTTCCTCGGGCTATTTGAAGAGGAAACAAAACATAGAGACATAACTGAGGTCTCCTTTATTTTATGAAGTTTCAAAGAGGTGCTACAAACCATGTTAGATTTAGAGTTCCAAATTCATCTATCTATATAGGAGAGAACTGAGTGAAACCTAAATATATAAACTGCTACTGTAAACGAACGCTTCAACCTAGAAGAACCAAATTTTGAGTCAAGTGGGATTTGTGTACTGATCATTACCACCACGTATCATCAAGATTGGGTGAAAAAATATTTGCTGGTATTTCGGAAACACATAATTTCTTGGAAGCTTGGCAACCCCTTTCAATGGAAGTGCTTTTCCACAGGCTCTTCCTGGGCTACTTGAAGAGGAAACAAATCATAGAGAAAAAACTGAGCACTACATTTTGTCAAGTTTCAAAGAGATACTAAAAACCTTGTTGGATTTAGAGTTCCAAATTCATCTATCTATATAGGAGAGAACAAAGTGAAACCTAAAAATAAAAACTGCAACTGTAAACGAACGCTTCAACCTAGAAGAACAAAATTTGGTGAGCGTAGTGGCATTTGTGTACTGATCATTACCACCACGTATCATCAAGATTGGGTGAAAAAATATTTGCTGGTATTTCGGAAACTCGTTATTTCTTCGAAGCTTGGTAACCCCTTTCAATGAAAGTGCTTTTCTACAGTTTGTGCCTAGGGCTACTTGAAGAGGAAACAAAACATAGAGACATAACTGAGGTCTCCTTTATTTTATGAAGTTTCAAAGAGGTGCTACAAACCATGTTAGATTTAGAGTTCCAAATTCATCTATCTATATAGGAGAGAACTGAGTGAAACCTAAATATATAAACTGCTACTGTAAACGAACGCTTCAACCTAGAAGAACCAAATTTTGAGTCAAGTGGGATTTGTGTACTGATCATTTCCACCTCGTATCATCAAGATTGGGTTAAAAAATATTTGCTGGTATTTCGGAAACACATAATTTCTTGGAAGCTTGGCAACCCCTTTCAATGGAAATGCTTTTCCACAGTCTCTTCCTGGGCTACTTGAAGAGGAAACAAATCATAGAGAAAAAACTGAGCACTACATTTTGTCAAGTTTCAAAGAGCTACTAAAAACCTTGTTGGATTTAGAGTTCCAAATTCATCTGTCTATATAGGAGAGAACAAAGTGAAACCTAAAAATAAAAACTGCGACTGTAAACGAACGCTTCAACCTAGAAGAACAAAATTTGGTGAGCCAAGTGGGATTTGTGTTCTGATCATTACCACCAAGTATTATCAAGATTGGGTGAAAAAATATTTGCTGGTATTTCGGAAACTCGTTATATCTTAGAAGCTTGGCAACCCCTTTCAATGAAAGTGCTTTTCTACAGTTTGTGCCTAGGGCTACTTTAAGAGGAAACAAACCATAGAGACAAAACTGAGAACTTCTTATTTTGTCACGTTTCAAAGAGCTACTACAAACCACGTTGGATTTAGAGTTCCAATTTCATCTATTTATATGGGAGAGAACAGAGTGAAACCTAAAAATAAAAACTGCTACTGTAAATGAACGCTTCAACCTAGAAGAACAACATTTGGTGAGCCAAGTGGGATTTGTGTACCGATCATTACCACCAAGTATAATCAAGATTGGGTGAAAACATATTTGCTGGTATTTCGGAAACTCGTTATTTCTTAGAAGATTGGCAAACCCTTTCAATGAAAGTGCTTTTCTACAGTTTGTGCCTAGGGCTACTTGAAGAGGAAACAATCCATAGAGACAAAACAGACAACTCCTTTATTTTGTCAAGTTTCAAAGAGCTACTACAAACCATGTTGGATTTAGAGTTCCAAATTCATCTATCTATATAAAAGAGAACAGGGTGAAACCTAAACATAAAAAGTGCTACTGTAAACGAACGCTTCAACCTAGAAGAACACAATTTGGTGACCCAAGTGGGATTTGTGTACTGATCATTACCACCAAGTATCATCAAGTTTGCGTGAAAAAATATTTGCTGGTATTTCGAAAACTCGTTATTTCTTTGATGCTTGGCAAACCATCTCAATGAAAGTGCTTTTCCACAGTCTGTGCCTAGGGCTACTTTAAGAGGAAACAAACCATTGAGACAATATTGAGAACTCTTTTATTTTGTCAAGTATTAAAGAGCTATTACAAACCATGTTGGATTTAGAGTTTCAAATTCATCTATCTATATAGAAGATAACAGAGTGAAACCGAAATATAAAAACTGCTACTGTAGACGAATGCTTCAACCTTGAAGAACAAAATTTGGTGAGCCAAGGGGGATTGGTGTACATACGAATATCCCCAAGTACCATCAAGATTGGGTGAAGAAATATTTGCCGGTATTTCAGAAACTCATTATTTCTTAGAAGCTTGGCAACCCCTCTCAATGAAAGTGCTTTTCCACAGTCTCTGCCTAGGGCTACTTGAAGAGGAAACAAATCATAGAGACAAAACTGAGAACTACTTTTTTTTTGTCAAGTTTCAAAGCGCTACTACACACCATGCTGGATTTAGAGTTCCAAATTCAGCTATCTATATAGGAGAGAACAGAGGGAAACCTCCAAATATAAACTGCTAGTGTCATGAACACTTCCACATAGAAGAACACAATTTTGTGAGCCAAGTGGGATTTGTGTACTAATCATTACCGCCACGTATTATCAAGATTGGGTGAAAAAATATTTGCTGGTATTTCGGAAACTCGTAATTTCTTGCAAGCTTGGCTTTTCCGCAGTATCTGCTTAGGGCTATTTGAAGAGGAAACAAACCATAGAGACAAAACTGAGAACATTTTATTTTGTCAAGTTTCAAAGAGCTACTACAAACCATGTTGGATTTTGAGTTCCAAATTAATCTATCTGTATAGGAGAGACCAGAGGGAAACCTAAAAATAAAAACTGCTCTTGTAAACGAATGCTTCAACCTAAAAGAGCAAAATTTGGTGAGCTAAGTGGGTTTGTGTACTTGTAATTACCACCAAGTATCATCAAGATTGGGTGAAAAAATATTTGCTGGTATTTCGGAAACCCGTAATTTTTTGGGAGCTTGGCAAACCCTTTCAATGAAAACGCTTTTCCACAGTCTCTGCTTAGGGCTACTTGAAGAGGAAACAAATCATAGAGACAAAACTGAGAACTCCTTTAATTTGTCAAGTTTCAAAGAGCTACTACAAACCATGTTGGATTTAGAGTTCCAAATTCATCTATCTATATAGGAAAGAACAGAGGGAAAACTAAAAATATAAACTGCTACTGTAAACGAACGCTTCAACCTAGAAGAACAAAATTTGTTGAGCCAAGTGCGATTTGTGGACTTATCATTTCCACCAAGTATCATCAAGATTGGGTGAGAAAATATTTGCTGGTGTTTCGGAAAATCGTAATTTCGTACAAGCTTGGCAACCCCTCGCATTGAAAGTGCTTTTCCACAGTTTGTGCATATGGCTACTTGAAGAGGAAACAAACCTTAGCGATAAAACTGAGAACTCCTTTATTTTCTCAAGTTACAAACAGGTACTACAAACCATGTTGGATTTAGACTTCCAAATTCATCTTTCTATATAAGAGAGAACAGAGTGAAACCTAAATATAAAAACTGCTACTCTAGACGAACTCTTAAACCTAGAAAAACAAAATTTGGTGGCAAAGTGGGATTTGTGTACTGATCATTACCACCAAGTATCATCAAGATTGGGTGAAGAAATATTTGTTGGTATTTCAGAAACTCGTTATTTCTTTTAAGCTTGGCAACCCCTTTCAATGAAAATGCATTTCCACAGTCTGTGCCTAGGGCTACTTGAAGTGGAAACAAACGATAGGGACAATACTGAGAACTCCTGTATTTTGTCACGTTTCAAAGAGCTACTACAAAGCATGTTGGATTTAGAGTTCCAAATTCATCTATCTATATAAGAGAGAACAGAGTGAAACATAAATATAAAAACTGCTACTGTAGACGAACGCTTAAACCTAGAAGAACAAAATTTGTTGAGCCAAGTGCGATTTGTGGACTTATCATTACAACCAAGTATCATCAAGATTGGGTGAAAAAATATTTGTTGGTATTTCGGAAACTCGTTATTTCGTAGAAGCTTGGCAACCGCTCTCAATTAAAGTGCTTTTCCACAGTCTGTTTATAGGGCTACTTAAAGAGGAAACAAACCATAGAGACAAAACTGAGAACTCCTTTATTTTTTCAAGTTTCAAACAGCTACTACAAACCATGTTGGATGTAGAGTTCCAAATTCATCTATCTATATAGGAGAGAACAGAGTGAAACCTAAATATAAAAACTGCTACTGTAGACGAACGCTTAAACTTAGAAGAACAAAATTTGGTTGGCCCTGTGGGATTTGTGTACTGATCATTACCACCAAGTATCATCAAGATTGGGTGAAAAAATATTTGCTGGTATTTCGGAAACTCGTTATTCCTTGGAAGCTTGGCAACCCCTTTCAATGAAAGTGCATTTCCACAGTCTGTGCCTAGGGCTACTTGAAGAGGAAACAAACCATAGAGACAATACTCAGAACTCCTGTATTTTGTCAAGTTTCACAGAACTACTACAAACCATGTTGGATTTAGAGTTCCGAATTCATCTATCTATATAGAAGATAACAGAGTGAAACCTAATTATAAAAACTGCTACTGTAGACGAACGCTTCAACCTTGAAGAACAAAATTTGGAGAGCCAAGGGGGATTGGTATACTGATCATTACCACCAAGTATCATCAAGATTGGGTGAAAAAATATTTGCTGGTATTTCGGAAACTCGTTATTTCTTAGAAGCTTGGCAACCCCTCTCAGTTAATGTGCTTTTCCACAGTCTGTGCCTAGGGCTACTTGAAGAGGAAACAAACCATAGATCAAGACTGAGAACTCCTTTATTTTGTCAAGTTTCAAAGAGCTACTTCAAACCATGTTGGATTAAGAGTTCCAAATTCATCTATCTATATAGGAGAAAACAGAGGGACACCTAAAAATATAAACTGCTACTGTAAACGAAAGCTTCAACCTAGAAGAAGAAAATTTGGTGAATCAAGTGGGATTTGTGTACGTGTCATTATCACCACGTATCATCAAGATTGGGTGAAAAAGTATTTGCTGGTATTTCGGAAATTCGTAATTTCTTGGAAGCTTGGGAACTCCTTTCAATGAAAGTGCTTTTCATCAGTCTCTGCTTATGGCTACTTGAAGAGAAAACAAATCATAGAGACAAAACAGAGAACTCCTTTATTTTATCAATTTTCAAAGAGCTACTACAAACCATGTTGGATTTACTGTTCCAAATTCATCTATCTATATAGGAGAGAAGAGAGTGAAACCTAAATATAAAAACTGCTACTGTGGACGAACGCTTCAACAAAGAAGAACAAAATTTGGTGAGCCAAGTGGGATTTTTGTACTGATCATTACCACCAAGTACCTTCAAGTTTGGGTGAAAAAATGTTTGCTGGTATTTTAGAAACTCGTTATTTCTTAGAAGCTTGGCAATCCCTCTCAATGAAAGTGCTTTTCCACAGTCTGTGCCTAGGGCTACTTGAAGAAGAAACAAGCCATAGAGAGAAAACTGAGATCTCCTTTATTTTGTCAAGTTTCAAAGAGCTACTACAAACCATGTTGGATTTAGTTTTCCAAATTCATCTATGTATATAGGAGAGAACAGAGGGAAACCTAAAAATATAAACTGATACTGTAAACGAACGCTTCAAATTTGAAGAACAAAATTTGGTGAGCCAAGTGGGATTTGTGTACTTCTCATTACCACCAAGTATCATCAAGATTGGGTGAAAAAATATTTGCTGGTATTTCGGAAACTCGTTATTTCTTGGAAGCTTGGCAACCCCTTTCAATGAAAGTGCTTTTCCACAGTCTGTTCCTAGGGCTACTTGAAGAGGAAACAAACCATAGAGGCAATACTGAGAACGACTTTATTTTGTCAAATTTCAAAAAGCTACTACAAACCATGTTGGATTAAGAGTTCCATATTCATCTATCAATATAAGAGAGAACAAAGTGAAACCTAAAACAAAAACTGCTACTGTAAACGAATGCTTCAACCTAGAAGAACAAAATTTGGTTAGCCAAGTGTGATTTGTGTACTTGTCATTACAACCACGTATCATCAAAATTGGGTGAAACAGTATTTGCTGGTATTTCGGAAACTCATAATTTCTTGGAAGCTTGGCAACTCCTTTCAATGAAAGTGCTTTTCCACAGTCTCTGCTTAGGGCTACTTGAAGAGAAAACAAATCATAGAGACAAAAACTGGGAACTACTTTTTATTGTCGAGTTTCAAAGAGCTACTACAAACCATGTTGGATTTAGAGTTCCAAATTCATCTATCTATATAGGAGAGAACAGAGTGAACCTAAAAATAAAAACTGCTACTGTAAACGAACGCTTCAACCTAGAAGAACACAGTTTGGTGAGCCAAGTGGGATTTGTGTACTGACCATTACCACCACGTATCATCAAGATTGCGTGAAAAAATATTTGCTGGTATTTCGGAAACTCGTTATTTCTTAGAAGCTTGGCAACCCCTCTTAATGAAAGGGCTTTTCCACAGTCTGTGCCTAGTGCTACTTGAAGAAGAAACAATGCATAAAGACAAAACTGAGAACTCCTTTATTTTGTCAAGTTTCAAAGAGCTACTACAAACCATGTTGGATTTAGAGTTCCAAATTCATCTATCTATATAGGAGAGAACAGAGTGAAACCTAAAAAAAAACTGCTACTGTAAACGAACGCTTCAACCTAGAAGAACAAAATTGGGTGAGTCAAGTGGGATTTGTGTACTTGTCATTACCAAAAGGTATCATCAAGATTGGGTGAAACAGTATTTGCTGGTATTTCGGAAACTCGTAATTTCTTGGAAGCTTGGCAACTCCTTTCAATGAAAGTGCTTTTTCAAGTCTCTTCTTAGGGCTACTTGAAGAGAAAACAAATCATAGAGACAAAACTGGGAACTACTTTTTTTTGTCAAGTTTAAAAGAGCTACTACAAACCATGTTGGATTTAGAGTTCCAAATTCATCTATCTATATAGGAGAGAACAGAGTGAAACCTAAAAATAAAAACTGCTATTGTAAACGAATGCTTCAACCTAGAAGAACACAGTTTGGTGAGCCAAGTGGGATTTGTGTACTGATCATTACCACCACGTATCATCAAGATTGCGTGAAAAAATATTTGCTGGTATTTCGGAAACTCGTTATTTCTTAGAAGCTTGGCAACCCCGCTAAATGAAAGTGCTTTTCCACAGTCTGTGCCAGGTGCTACTTGAAGAAGAAACAATGCATAAAGACAAAACTGAGAACTCCTTTATTTTGCCAAGTTTAAAAGAGCTACTACAAACCATGTTGGATTTAGAGTTCCAAATTAATCTATCTACATAGGCGAGAACAAAGGGAAACCTAAAAATATAAACTGCTACTGTAAACGAACGCTTAAACTAGAAGAACAAAATTTGGTGAGCCATGTGGGATTTGTGTACTTCTCATTACCACCAAGTATCATCAAGATTGGGTGAAAAAATATTTGATGGTATTTCGGAAACCCGTAATTTCTTGGAAGATTGGCAACCCCTTTCAATGAAAGTGCTTTTCCACAATCTCTGTCTGGGCTACTTGAAGAGGAAACAAATCATAGAGACAAAATTGAGAACTCCTTTATTTTTTCAAGTTTCAAAGAGCTACTACAAACCATGTTGGATTTAGAGTTCCAAATTCATCTATCTATATAGGAGAGAACAGAGGGAAACCTAAAAATATAAACTGCTACTGTGGACTAACGCTTCAACCTAGAAGAACAAAATTTGGTGTGTCAAGTGGGACTTGTGTACTGATCATTATCAGCAAGTATCATCAAGATTGGGTGATAAAATATTTGCTGGTATTTCGGAAACTCGTTATTTCTTTTAAGCTTGGCAACCCCTTTAAATGAACGTGCTTTTCCACAGTCTGTGCCTTGGGCTACTTGAAGAGGAAACAAACCATAGAGACAATACTGAGAACGACTTTATTTTGTCAAATTTCAAAGAGCTACTACAAACCATGTTGGATTGATAGTTCCAAATTCATCTATCTATATAGGAGAGAACAAAGTGAAACCTAAAAATAAAAACTGCTACTGTAGATGAACGCTTCAACCTAGAAAAACACAGTTTGCTGAGCCAAGTGGGATTTGTGTACTGATCATTACCACCACGTATCATCAAGATTGCGTGAAAAAATATTTGCTGGTATTTTGGAAACTCGTTATTTCTTAGAAGCTTGGCAACCCCTCTAAATGAAAGTGCTTTTCCACAGTCTGTGCCAGGTGCTACTTGAAGAAGAAACAATGCATAAAGACAAAACTGAGAACTCCTTTATTTTGTCAAGTTTCAAAGAGCTACTACAAACCATGTTGGATTTAGAGTTCCAAATTAATCTATCTATATAGGCGAGAACAGAGGGAAACCTAAAAATATAAACTGCTACTGTAAACGAACGCTTAAACTAGAAGAACAAAATTTGGTGAGCCATGTGGGATTTGTGTACTTCTCATTACCACCACGTATCATCAAGATTGGGTGAAAAAATATTTGATGGTATTTCGGAAACCCGTAATTTCTTGGAAGATTGGCAACCCCATTCAAGGAAAGTTCTTTTCCACAATCTCTGCCTGGGCTACTTGAAGAGGAAACAAATCATAGAGACAAAATTGAGAACTCCTTTATTTTGTCAAGTTTCAAAGAGCTACTACAAACCATGTTGGATTTAGAGTTCCAAATTCATCTATCTATATAGGAGAGAACAGAGGGAAAACTAAAAATATAAACTGCTACTGTGGACTAACGCTTCAACCTAGAAGAACAAAATTTGGTGTGTCAAGTGGGATTTGTGTACTGATCATTATCAGCAAGTATCATCAAGATTGGGTGATAAAATATTTGCTGGTATTTCGGAAACTCATTATTTCTTTTAAGCTTGGCAACCCATTTAAATGAACGTGCTTTTCCTCAGTCTGTGCCTAGGCCTACATGAAGAGGAAACAAACCATAGAGACAATACTGAGAACGACTTTATTTTGTCAAATTTCAAAGAGCTACTACAAACCATGTTGGATTGATAGTTCCAAATTCATCTATCTATATAGGAGAGAACAAAGTGAAACCTAAAAATAAAAACTGCTACTGTAAATGAACGCTTCAACCTAGAAGAACAAAATTTGGTGAGCCAAGTGGGATTTGTGTACTGATCATTATCAGCAAGTATCATCAAGATTGCGTGAAAAAATGTTTGCTGGTATTTCGGAAAATCCTTTTTTCTTAGAAGCTTGGCACCCCTCTCAATGAAAGTGCTTTTCCACAGTCTGTGCCTAGGGATACTTGAAGGGGAAACAATCCATAGAGACAATACTGAGAACTACTTTATTTTGTCAAATTTCAAAGAGCTACTACAAACCATGTTGGATTTAGGGTTCCAAATTAATGTATCTATATAAGAGAGAACAGAGTGAAACGTAAATAAAAAAACTGCTACTGTAGACGAACGCTTCAACCTAGAAGAACAAAATTTGGTGAGAATAGTGGGATTTATGTACTGATCCTTCCAACGAAGTATCATCAAGATTGGGTGAAAAAAATAATTGCTGGTATTACGGAAACTCGCTATTTCTTAGAAGCTTGGGAAACCCTCTCAATGAAAGTGCTTTTCCACAGTCTGTGCCTAGGGCTACTTGAAGAGGAAACGAACAATAGAGACAAAACTGAGAACTCCTTTATTTTTTGAAGTTTCAAAGAGGTACTACAAACCATGTTGAATTTAGAGTTCCAAATTCATCTATCATTATAGGAGAGACATGAGAGAAACCTAAGAATAAAAACTGCTACTGTAAACGAATGCTTCAAACTGGAAGAACTAAATTTGGTGGGCCAAGTGATATTTGTGTACTTGTCAAGTATCATCAAGACTGGGTGAAAAAATATTTGCTGGTATTTCGGGAACTCGTTATTTCTTAGAAGCCTGGCAACCCCTTTCAATGAACGTGCTCTTCCACAGTTTGTGCCTAGGGCTACTGGAATAGGAAACAAACCATAGAGACAAATCTGAGAACTCCTTAATTTTCTCAAGTTTCAAAGAGCTAGTACAAACCATGTTGGATTTAGAATTCCAAATTCATCTATCTATATAGGAGAGAACAGAGTGAAACCTAAAAAAAAACTGCTACTGTAAACGAACGCTTCAACCTAGAAGAACAAAATTGGGTGAGCCAAGTGGGATTTGTGTACTTGTCATTACCAAAACGTATCATCAAGATTGGGTGAAACAGTATTTGCTGGTATTTCGGAAACTCGTAATTTCTTGGAACCTTGGCAACTCCTTTCAATGAAAGTGCTTTTTCACAGTCTCTCCTTAGGGCTACTTTAAGAGAAAACAAATCATAGAGACAAAACTGGGAACTACATTTTTTTGTCAAGTTTAAAAGAGCTACTACAAACCATGTTGGATTTAGAGTTCCAAATTCATCTATCTATATAGGAGAGAAGAGAGTGAATCCTAAAAATAAAAACTGCTATGGTAAACGAACGCTTCAACCTAGAAGAACACAGTTTGGTGAGCTAAGTGGGATTTGTGTACTGATCATTAACACCACGTATCATCAAGATTGCGTGAAAAAATTTTTGCAGGTATTTCGGAAACTCGTTATTTCTTAGAAGCTTGGCAAACCCTCTCAATGAAAGTGCTTTTCCACAGTCTGTGCCTAGTGCTACTTGAAGAAGAAACAACCCATAAAGACAAAACTGAAAACTCCTTTATTTTGTCAAGTTTCAAAGAGCTACTACAAACCATGTTGGATTTAGAGTTCCAAATTAATCTATCTATATAGGCGAGAACAGAGGGAAACCTAAAAATATAAACTGCTACTGTAAACGAACGCTTAAAATAGAAGAACAAAATTTGGTGAGCCATGTTGGATTTGTGTACTTCTCATTTCCACCAAGTATCATCAAGATTCTGTGAAAAAATATTTGATGGTATTTCGGAAACCCGTAATTTCTTGGAAGATTGGCAACCCCTTTCAATGAAAGTGCTTTTCCACAGTCTCTGCCTGGGCTACTTGAAGAGGAAACAAATCATAGAGACAAAATTGAGAACTCCTTTATTTTGTCAAGTTTCAAAGAGCTACTACAAACCATGTTGGATTTAGAGTTCCAAATTCATCTATCTATATAGGAGAGAACAGAGGGAAACCTAAAAATATAAACTGCTACTGTAGACTAACGCTTCAACCTAGAAGAACAAAATTTGGTGAGTCAAGTGGGATTTGTGTACCGATCATTATCAGCAAGTATCATCAAGTTTGGGTGAAAAAATATTTGCTGGTATTTCGGAAAATCGTTTTTTCTTAGAAGCTTGGCACCCCTCTCAATGAAAGTGCTTTTCCACAGTCTGTGCCTAGGGCTACTTGAAGAGGAAACAATCCATAGAGACAATACTGAGAACTACTTTATTGTGTCAAATTTCAAAGAGCTACTACAAACCATGTTGGATTTAGAGTTCCAAATTCATGTATCTATATAAGTGAGAACAGAGTGAAACGTAAATAAAAAAACTGCTACTGTAGACGAACGCTTCAACCTAGAAGATCAAAATTTGGTGAGAATAGTGGGATTTATGTACTGATCCTTCCCACGAAGTATCATCAAGATTGGGTGAAAAAAATAATTGCTGGTATTACGGAAACTCGCTATTTCTTAGAAGCTTGGGGAACCCTCTCAATGAAATTGCTTTTCCACAGTCTGTGCCTAGGGCTACTTGAAGAGGAAACGAACCATAGTGACAAAACTGAGAACTCCTTTATTTTTTGAAGTTTCAAAGAGGTACTACAAACCATGTTGAATTTAGAGTTCCAAATTCATCTATCATTATAGGAGAGACATGAGAGAAACCTAAGAATAAAAACTGCTACTGTAAACGAACGCTTCAAACTGGAAGAACTAAATTTGGTGAGCCAAGTGATATTTGTGTACTTGTCAAGTATCATCAAGACTGGGTGAAAAAATATTTGCTGGTATTTCGGAAACTCGTTATTTCTTAGAAGCCTGGCAACCCCTTTAATGAACGTGCTCTTCCACAGTTTGTGCCTAGGGCTACTGAAATAGGAAACAAAGCATAGAGACAAAACTGAGAACTCCATAATTTTCTCAAGTTTCAAAGAGCTACTACAAACCATGTTGGATTTAGAATTCCAAATTCATCTATCTATATAGGAGAGAACAGAGTGAAACATAAAAATAAAAACTGCTACTGTAAACGAACGCTTCAACCTAGAAGAACAAAATTTGGTGAGCCAAGTGTGATTTGTGTACTTGTCATTACCACCACGTATAATCAAGATTGGGTGAAACAGTATTTGCTGGTATTTCAGAAACTCGTAATTTCTTGGAAGCTTGGCAACTCCTTTCAATGAAAGTGCTTTTCCACAGTCTCTGCTTAGGGCTACTTGAAGAGAAAACAAATCATAGAGACAAAACAGGGAACTACTTTTTTTTGTCAAGTTTCAAAGCGCTACTACAAACCATGCTGGATTTAGAGTTCCAAATTCAGCTATCTATATATGAGAGAACAGAGGAAAAACTAAAAATATAAACTGCTACTGTAAAGGAACACTTCAACCTAGAAAAACACAATTCGGTGAGCTAATTGAGATTTGTGTACTGATGATTACCACCACGTATCATCAAGATTGGGTGAAAAAATATTTGCTGTTATTTTGACAACTCATTATTTCTTAGAAGCTTGGCAACCCCTCTCAATGAAAGTTCTTTTCCACAGTCTGGGCCTAGGGCTACTTGACGAAGAAACAAACCATAGAGAGAAAACTGAGAACTATTTTATTTTGTCAAGTTTCAAAGAGCTACTCCAAACCATGTTGGATTTAAAGTTCCAAATTCATCTATCTATATAGGAGAGAACAGAGCGAAACCTAAAAATAAAAACTGCTACTGTAAACGAACGCTTCAACTAGAAGAACAAAATTTGGTGAGCAAAGTGGGATTTGTGTACTTCTCATTACCACCAAGTATCATCAAGATTGGGTGAAAAAATATTTGCTTGTATTTCGGAAACCCGTAATTTCTTGGAAGCTTGGCAACCCCTTTCAATGAAAGTGCTTTTCCACAGTCTCTGCCTGGGCTACTTGAAGAGGAAACAAATCATAGAGACAAAACTGAGAACTCCTTTATTTTTTCAAGTTTCAAAGAGCTACTACAAACCATGTTGGATTTAGAGTTCCAAATTCATCTATCTATATAGGAGAGAATAGAGTGAAACCTAAAAATAAAAACTGCTACTGTAAACGAACGCTTCAACCTAGAAGAACAGAGTTTGGTGAGGCAAGTGGGATTTGTGTACTGATCATTACCACCACGTATCATCAAGATTGCGTGAAAAAATATTTGCTGGTATTTCTGAAACTCGTTATTTCTTAGAAGCTTGGCAACCCCTCTCAATGAAAGTGCTTTTCCACAGTCTGTGCCTAGTGCTATTTGAAGAAGACACAATGCATAAAGACAAAACTGAGAACTCCTTTATTTTGTCAAGTTTCAAAGAGCTACTACAAACCATGTTGGATTTAGAGTTCCAAATTCTTCTATCTATATAGGAGAGAACAGAGTGAACCCTAAAAATAAAAACTGCTACTGTAAACAAACGCTTCAACTAGAAGAACAAAATTTGGTGAGCCAAGTGGGATTTGTGTACTTCTCATTACCACCAAGTATCATCAAGATTGGGTGAAAAAATATTTGCTGGTATTTCGGAAACTCGTAATTTCTTGGCACCTTGGCAACCCCTTTCAATGAAAGTGCTTTTCCACAGTCTCTGCCTGGGCTACTTGTAGAGGAAACAAATCATAGAGACAAAACTGAGAACTTTTTTATTTTGTCATGTTTCAAAGAGCTACTACAAACCATGTTGGATTTAGAGTTCCAAATTCAACTATCTATATAGGAGAGAACAGAGGGAAACCTAAAAGTATAAACTGCTACTGTAAACGAACGTTTCAACCTAGAAGAACAAAATTTGGTGAGCCAAGTGGGATTTGTGTACTTGTCATTACCACCATGTATCATCAAGATTGGGTGAAACAGTATTTGCTGGTATTTCGGAAACTCGTAATTTTTTATAAGCTGGGCAATTCCTTTCACTGAAAGTGCTTTTCCACAGTCTCTGCTTAGGGCTACTTGAAGAGAAAACAAATCATAGAGTCAAAACTGGGAACTACTTTTTTTTTATCAAGTTTCAAAGCACTACTACAAACCATGCTGGATTTAGAGTTCCAAATTCACCTATCTATATAAGAGAGAACAGAGGGAAACCTAAAAATATAAACTGCTACTGTAAAAAAACGCTTCAACCTAGAAGAACAAAATTTGTTGAGTCAAGTGGGATTTCTGTAACGATCATTACCACCTAGTATCATCAAGATTGGGTGAAAAAATATTTGCTGGTATTTCTGAAACTCGTTATTTCTTAGAAGCTTGGGAAACCCTCTCAATGAAACTGCTATTCCACAGTCTGGAAAACTGCTTTTCACATCCCTAGACTGTGGAAACTGCTTTTCCACATTCTAGGGCTAATTGAAGAGGAAACAAACCATAAAGACAAAACTGAGAACTCCTTTATTTTATGAAGTTTCAAAGAGGTACTACACACCATTTTGGATTTAGAGTTCCAAATTCATCTATCTATATAGGAGAGAATAGAGTGAACCCTAAAAATAAAAACTGCTACTGTAAAGGAACGCTTCAACTAGAAGAACAAAATTTGGTGAGCCAAGTGGGATTTGTGTAATTCTCATTACCACCAAGTATCATCAAGATTGGGTGAAAAAATATTTGCTGGTATTTCGGAAACTCGTTATTTCTTAGAAGCTTGGTAACCCCTTTCAATGAAAGTGCTTTTCTACAGTTTGTGCCTTGGGCTACTTGAAGAGGAAACAAACCATAGAGACAATACTGAAAACTCCTTTATTTTGTCAAGTTTCAAAGAGCTACTACAAACCATATTGGATTTAGAGTTCCAAATTCATCTATCTATATGGGAGAGAACAGAGTGAAACCTAAAAATAAAAACTGCTACTATATACGAACGCTTCCACCTAGAAGAACAAAATTTGGTGAGCCTAGTGGCATTTGTGTACTGATCATTACCACCACGTATCATGAAGATTGGGTGAAAAAATATTTGCGGGTATTTCGGAAACTCATTATTTCTTAGAAGCTTCCCAACCCATCTCAATGAATGTGCTTTTCCCCAGTCGGTGCCTAGGGCTATTTGAAAAGGAAACAAACCATAGAGAGAAAAGTTAGAACTTTTTTATTTTGTCAAGTTCAAAGAGCTACTACAAACCATGTTTGATTTAGAGTTCCAAATTCATCTATCTTTATAGGAGAGAACAGAGGGAAACCTAAAAATAAAAACTGCTACTGTAAACGAACGCTTCAACCTAGAAGAGAAAAATTTGGTGAGCCAAGTGGGATTTGTGTACTTGTCATTACCACCAAGTATCATCAAGATTGGTTGAAAGAATATTTGCTGGTATTTCAGAAACCCGTAATTTCTGGGAGCTTGGCAAACCCTTTCAATATAAGTGCTTTTCCACAGTCTCTGCTTAGGGCTACTTTAAGAGGAAACAAATCATAGAGACAAAACTGAGAACTCCTTTATTTTGTCAAGTTTCAAAGAGCTACTACATACCATGTTGGATTTAGAGTTCCAAATTCAGCTATTTATATAGGAGAGATCAGAGGGAAAACTAAAAATATAAACTGCTACTTTAAACGAACGCTTCAACCTAGAAGAACAAAATGTGGTGAGCCAAGTGGGATTTGTGTACTTGTCATTCCAACCAAGTATCATCAAGATTGGGTGAAAAAATATTTGCTGGTATATCGGAAACTCGTTATTTTTAGAAGCCTGGCAACCCCTCCCAATGAAAGTGCTTTTGCACAGTCTGTGCCTAGCACTACTTGAAGAGGAAACAAAACATAGAGACAAAACTGAGAACTCCTTCATTTTGTCAAGTTTCAAAGAGCTACTACAAAACATGTTAAATTTAGAGTTCTGAATTCATCTATCTATATAAGAGCGAAGAGAGTGAAACCTAAATATAAAAACTGCTACTGTAGATGAACGCGTCAACCTAGAAGAACAAAATTTGGTGACCCTAGTGGCATTTGTGTACTGATCATTACCACCACGTATCATCAAGATTGGGTGAAAAAATATTTGCTGGTATTTCGGAAATTCGTTATTTCTTAGAAGCTTGGGAAACCCTATAATGAAAGTGCTTTTCCACAGTCTGTGCCTACGGCTACTTGAAGAGAAAACAAACAACAGAGACAAAAGTGAGGTCTCCTTTATTTTATGAAGTTTCAAAGAGGTACTACAAACCATGTTGGATTTAGAGTTCCAAATTCATCTATCTATATAGGAGAGAATTGAGTGAAACCTAAAAATGAAAACTGCTACTGTAAACGAACGCTTCAACCTCGAAGAATAAAATTTGGTGAGCCAAGTGGGATTTGTGTCCGTGTCATTAACACCAAGTATCATCAAGATTGGGTGAAAAACTGTTTGCTGGTATTTCGGAAACTCGTAATTTCTTGGAAGCTTGGCAACCCCTATCAATGAAAGGGCTGTTCTACACTTTGTGCCTAGGGCTACTTGAAGAAGAAACAAACCATAGAGACAAAACTGAGAACTCCTTTATTTGGTCAAGTTTCAAAAAGCTACTACAAACCATATTGGATTTAGAGTTCCAAATTCATCTATCTATATGGGAGAGAACAGAGTGAAACCTAAAAATAAAAACTGCTACTGTAAATGAACGCTTCAACCTAGAAGAACACAATTTGGTGAGCCAAGTGGCATTTGTGTACTGATCATTACCACCACGTATCATCAAGATTGGGTGAAAAAATATTTGCTGGTATTTCGGAAACTCGTTATTTCTTAGAAGCTTGGCAACCCCTCTCAATGAATGTGCTTTTCCCCAGACTGTTCCTAGGGCTATTTGAAGAGGAAACAAAACATAGAGACATAACTGAGGTCTCCTTTATTTTATGAAGTTTCAAAGAGGTGCTACAAACCATGTTAGATTTAGAGTTCCAAATTCATCTATCTATATAGGAGAGAACTGAGTGAAACCTAAATATATAAGCTGCTACTGTAAACGAACGCTTCAACCTAGAAGAACCAAATTTTGAGTCAAGTGCGATTTGTGTACTGATCATTACCACCACGTATCATCAAGATTGGGTGAAAAAATATTTGCTGGTATTTCGGAAACACATAATTTCTTGGAAGCTTGGCAACCCCTTTCAATGGAAGTGCTTTTCCACAGGCTCTTCCTGGGCTACTTGAAGAGGAAACAAATCATAGAGAAAAAACTGAGCACTACATTTTGTCAAGTTTCAAAGAGATACTAAAAACCTTGTTGGATTTAGAGTTCCAAATTCATCTATCTATATAGGAGAGAACAAAGTGAAACCTAAAAATAAAAACTGCAACTGTAAACGAACGCTTCAACCTAGAAGAACAAAATTTGGTGAGCGTAGTGGCATTTGTGTACTGATCATTACCACCACGTATCATCAAGATTGGGTGAAAAAATATTTGCTGGTATTTCGGAAACTCGTTATTTCTTCGAAGCTTGGTAACCCCTTTCAATGAAAGTGCTTTTCTACAGTTTGTGCCTAGGGCTACTTGAAGAGGAAACAAAACATAGAGACATAACTGAGGTCTCCTTTATTTTATGAAGTTTCAAAGAGGTGCTACAAACCATGTTAGATTTAGAGTTCCAAATTCATCTATCTATATAGGAGAGAACTGAGTGAAACCTAAATATATAAACTGCTACTGTAAACGAACGCTTCAACCTAGAAGAACCAAATTTTGAGTCAAGTGGGATTTGTGTACTGATCATTTCCACCTCGTATCATCAAGATTGGGTTAAAAAATATTTGCTGGTATTTCGGAAACACATAATTTCTTGGAAGCTTGGCAACCCCTTTCAATGGAAATGCTTTTCCACAGTCTCTTCATGGGCTACTTGAAGAGGAAACAAATCATAGAGAAAAAAATGAGCACTACATTTTGTCAAGTTTCAAAGAGCTACTAAAAACCTTGTTGGATTTAGAGTTCCAAATTCATCTGTCTATATAGGAGAGAACAAAGTGAAACCTAAAAATAAAAACTGCGACTGTAAACGAACGCTTCAACCTAGAAGAACAAAATTTGGTGAGCCAAGTGGGATTTGTGTTCTGATCATTACCACCAAGTATTATCAAGATTGGGTGAAAAAATATTTGCTGGTATTTCGGAAACTCGTTATATCTTAGAAGCTTGGCAACCCCTTTCAATGAAAGTGCTTTTCTACAGTTTGTGCCTAGGGCTACTTTAAGAGGAAACAAACCATAGAGACAAAACTGAGAACTTCTTATTTTGTCACGTTTCAAAGAGCTACTACAAACCAGGTTGGATTTAGAGTTCCAATTTCATCTATTTATATGGGAGAGAACAGAGTGAAACCTAAAAATAAAAACTGCTACTGTAAATGAACGCTTCAACCTAGAAGAACAACATTTGGTGAGCCAAGTGGGATTTGTGTACCGATCATTACCACCAAGTATAATCAAGATTGGGTGAAAACATATTTGCTGGTATTTCGGAAACTCGTTATTTCTTAGAAGATTGGCAAACCCTTTCAATGAAAGTGCTTTTCTACAGTTTGTGCCTAGGGCTACTTGAAGAGGAAACAAACCATAGAGACAAAACAGAGAACTCCTTTATTTTGTCAAGTTTCAAAGAGCTACTACAAACCATGTTGGATTTAGAGTTCCAAATTCATCTATCTATATAAAAGAGAACAGGGTGAAACCTAAACATAAAAAGTGCTACTGTAAACGAACGCTTCAACCTAGAAGAACACAATTTGGTGAGCCAAGTGGGATTTGTGTACTGATCATTACCACCAAGTATCATCAAGTTTGCGTGAAAAAATATTTGCTGGTATTTCAGAAACTCGTTATTTCTTAGAAGCTTGGCAACCCCTCTCAATGAAGGTGCTTTTCCCCAGTCTGTGCCTAGGGCTATATGAAGAGGAAACAAACCATAGAGACAAAACTGAGAACTTCTTATTTTGTCACGTTTCAAAGAGCTACTACAAACCACGTTGGATTTAGATTTCCAATTTCATCTATTTATATGGGAGAGAACAGAGTGAAACCTAAAAATAAAAACTGCTACTGTAAATGAACGCTTCAACCTAGAAGAACAACATTTGGTGAGCCAAGTGGGATTTGTGTACCGATCATTACCACCAAGTATAATCAAGATTGGGTGAAAACATATTTGCTGGTATTTCAGAAACTCGTTATTTCTTAGAAGATTGGCAAACCCTTTCAATGAAAGTGCTTTTCTACAGTTTGTGCCTAGGGCTACTTGAAGAGGAAACAATCCATAGAGACAAAACAGAGAACTCCTTTATTTTGTCAAGTTTCAAAGAGCTACTACAAACCATGTTGGATTTAGAGTTCCAAATTCATCTATCTATATAAAAGAGAACAGGGTGAAACCTAAACATAAAAAGTGCTACTGTAAACGAACGCTTCAACCTAGAAGAACACAATTTGGTGAGCCAAGTGGGATTTGTGTACTGATCATTACCACCAAGTATCATCAAGTTTGCGTGAAAAAATATTTGCTGGTATTTCAGAAACTCGTTATTTCTTAGAATCTTGGCAACCCCTCTCAATGAAGGTGCTTTTCCCCAGTCTGTGCCTAGGGCTATATGAAGAGGAAACAAACCATAGAGACAAAACGGAGAACTCCTTTATTTTGTCAAGTTTCAGAGAGCTACTACAAACCATGTTGATTTTAGAGTTCCAACTTCATCTATCTATATAGGAGAGAACAGAGGAAACCTAAAAATAAAAACTGCTACTGTAAACGAACGCTTCAACCTCGAAGAACAAAATTTGGTGAGCCAAGTAGGATGTGTGTCCTTGTAATTACCACCAAGTATCATCAAGATTAGGTGAAAAAATATTTGCTGGTATTTCGGAAACTCGTAATTTCTTGGAAGTTTGGCAATCCCTTTCAATGAAAGTGCTTTTCCACAGTCTCTGCTTAGGGCTATTTGAAGAGGAAACAAATCAAAGAGACAAAACTGAGAACTCCTTTATTTTGTCAAGTTTCAAAGAGCTACTACAAACCATGTTGCATTTAGAGTTCCAAATTCCTCTATCTATATAAAAGAGAACAGAGGGAAACCTAAAAATAAAAACTGCTCCGGGAAACGAACGCTTCAACCTAGAAGAGCAAAATTTGGGGAACCACGGGGGACTTGTGTATTTGTAATTACCACCAAGTATCATCAAGATTGGGTTAAAAAATATTTGCTGGTATTTCGGAAACCCGTAATTTTTTGGGAGCTTGGCAAACCCTTTCAATGAAAGTGCTTTTCCCCAGTTTCGGCTTAGGGGGCATGAAGAGGACACAAACCATAGAGACACAACTGAGAACTCCTTTATTTTGTCAAGTTTCAAAGAGCTACTACAAACCATGTTGGATTTAGATTTCCATTTTCATCTATCTATATGGGAGAGAACAGAGTGAAACCTAAAAATAAAAACTGCTACTGTAAATGAATGCTTCACACTTGTAGAACACAATTTAGGGAGCCAAGTGGCATTTGTGTACTGATCATTACCACCACGGATCATCAAGTTTGGGTGAAAAAATATTTGATGGTATTTCGGAAACTCGTTAATTCTTAGAAGCTTGGCAACTCCTCTCAATGAATGAGCTTTTCCCCAGTCTGTGCCTAGGGCTACTTGAAGAGGAAACAAACCATAGAGACAAAACTGAGAACATTTTTATTTTGTCAAGTTTCAAAGAGCTACTACAAACCATGTTGAATTTAGAGTTCCAAATTCATCTATCTATATAGGAGAGAACAGAGGGACACCTAAAATTATAAACTGCTACTGTAAACGAACGCTTCAACCTAGAAGAACCAATTTTGGTGAGTCAAGTTGAATTTGTGTACTGATCATTACCACCAGTATCATCAAGATTGGGTGAAAAAATATTTGCTGCTATTTTGGAAACTCGTTATTTCTTAGAAGCTTGAAAACAACTCTCAATGCAAGTGCTTTTCCACTGTCTGTGCCTAGGGCTACTTGAAGAGGAAACAAACCATAGAGATAAAACTGAGAACTCCTTTATTTTGACAAGTTTCAAAGAGCTACTACAAACCATGTTGGATTTAGAGTTCCAAATTCATCTATCCATATGGGAGAGAACAGAGTAAAACCTAAAAATAAAAACTGCTACTGTAAACGAACGCTTCATCATAGAAGAACACAATTTGGTGAGCCAAGTGCCATTTGTGTACTGATCATTACCACCACGTATCATCAAGATTGGGTGAAAAAATATTTGCTGGTATTTCGGAAACTCGTTATTTCTTAGAAGCTTGGCAACCCCTATGAATGAATGTGCTTTTCCACAGTCTGTGCCTAGGGCTATTTGAAGAGAAAACAAACCATAGAGACAAAACTGAGAACTTTTTTATTTTGGCAAGGTTCAAAGAGCTACTACAAACCATGTTGGATTTAGAGTTCCAAATTCATCTATCTATATAGGAGAGAACAGAGGGAAACCTAAAAATAAAAACTGCTACTGTAAACAAACGCTTCAACCTAGAAGAGCAAAATTTTGTGAGCCAAGTGGGATTTGTGTACTTGTCATTACCACCAAGTATCATCAAGATTGGGTGAAAAAATATATGCTGGTATTTCGAAAAACCCAAAATTTCTTGGGATCTTTGCAAACCCTTTCAATGAAAGTGCTTTTCAACAGTCTCTGCTTAGGCCTACTTGAAGAGGAAACAAATCATAAAGACAAAACAGAGAACTCCTTTATTTTTTCAAGTTTCAAAGAGCTACTACAAACCATGTTGGATTTAGAGTTCCAAATTCATCTATCTATATAGGAGAGAACAGAGGAAAATCTAAAAATATAAACTGCTACTGTAAACGAACTCTTCAACCAAGAAGAACACAATTTCGTGAGCCAAGTGGGATTTCTGTACTTATCATTACAACCACGTATCATCAAGCCTGGGTGAAAAAATATTTGCTAGTATTTCTAAAACTCGTTATTTCTTAGAAGTTTGTCAACCCCTCTCAATGAAAGTGCTTTTCCACAGTCTGTGCCTAGGGCTACTTGAAGGGGAAACAATCCATAGAGAATAAACTGAGAACTCCTTTATTTTGTCAAGTTTCAAAGACCTACTACAAACCATGTTGGATTTAGAGTTCCAAATTCATCTATCTATATGGGAGAGAACAGAGTGAAACCTATAAATAAAAACTGCTACTGTAAACGAACTCTTCCACCTAGAAGAACACAATTTTGTGAGCCAAGTGGAATTTGTGTAGTGATCATTACCACCACGTATCATCAATATTGGGTGAAAAAATATTTGCTGCTATTTCGGAAACTCGTTATTTCTTAGAAGCTTGGCAACCCCTCTCAATGAATGTGCTTTTCCCCAGTCTGTGCCTAGGGCCATTTGAAGAGGAAACAAACCATAGCGACAAAACTGAGAACTTTTTTATTTTGTCAAGTTTCACAGAGCTACTACAAACCATGTTGGATTTAGAGTTCCATATTCATCTATCTATATATGAGAGAATAGAGAGAAACCTAAGAATAAAAACTGCTACTGTAAACGAACGCTTCAACCTAGAAGAGCAAAATTTGGTGAGCCAAGTGAGATTTGTGTACTTGTCATTACCACTAAGTATCATCAAGATTGGGTGAAAAAAAATATTTGCTGGTATTTCGCAAACCCGTAATTTCTTGGGAGCTTGGCAAATTTTTTCAATGAAAATGCTTTTCCACAGTCTCTGCTTTGGGCTACATGAAGAGGAAACAAATCATAGAGACAATACTGAGAACTCCATTATTTTGTCAAGTTTCAAAGAGCTGCTACAAACAATGTTGGATTTAGAGTTCCAAATTCATCTATCTATATAGGAGAGAACAGAGGGAAACCTAAAAATATAAACTGCTACTGTAAACGAACGCTTCAACCTAGAAGAACAAAATTTGGTGAGCCAACTGGGATTTGTGTACTTGTCATTACCACCAAGTATCATCAAGATTGGGTGAAAGAATATTTGCTGGTATTTCGGAAACTCGTTATTTCTTAGAAGCCTGGCAACCCCTCTCAATGAAAGTTCTTTTGCACAGTCTGTGCCTAGGGCTACTTGAAGAGGAAACAAAACATATAGACAAAACTGAGAACTCCTTTATTTTATGAAGTTTCAAAGAGGTACTCCAAACCATGTTGGATTAAAGTTCCAAATTCATCTATTTATATAAAGAGAACAGAGTGAAACCTAAAAATAAAAACTGCTACTGTAAACGAACTCTTCAACCTAGAAGAACACAATTGGTGAGCCAAGTGGTATTTGTGTACTGATCATTACCACCAAGTATCATCAGGATTGGGTGAAAAAATATTTGCTGGTATTTCGGAAACTCGTTATTTCTTAGAAGCTTGGGAAACCCTCTCAATGAAAGTGCTTTTCCACAGTCTGTGCCTAGGGCTACTTGAAGAGGAAACAAACCATATAGACAAAACTGAGAACTCCTTTATTTTATGAAGTTTCAAAGAGGTACTCCAAACCATGTTGGATTTAGAGTTCCAAATTCATCTATCTATATAGGAGAGAACTGAGTGAAACCAAAAATAAAAACTGCTACTGTAAACGAACGCTTCAACCTCGAAGAACAAACTTTGGTGAGCCAAGTGGAATTTGTGTACTTGTCATTAACACCAAGTATCATCAAGATTGGGTGAAAAACTGTTTCCAGATATTTCGGAAACTTGTAATTTCTTGGAAGCTTGGCAACCCCTTTCAATGAAAGTGCTTTTCCACAGTCTCTGCTTAGGGATACTTGAGGAGGAAACAAATCATAGAGACAAAACTGAGAACTCCTTTATTTTCTCAAGTTTCAAAGAGCTACTACAAACCATGTTGGATTTAGAGTTCCAAATTCATCTATCTATATAGGAGAGAACAGAGGGACACCTAAAAATATAAACTGCTACTGTAAACGAACGCTTCAACGTAGAAGAACCAAATTTGGTGAGTCAAGTGGAATTTGTGTACTGATCATTACCACCAGTATCATCAAGATTGGGTGAAAAAATATTTGCTGGTATTTCGGAAATCGTTATTTTTTAGAAGCTTGGGAAACCCTCTCAATGAAAGTGCTTTTCCACAGTCTGTGCCTAGGGCTACTTGAAGAGGAAACAAACCATAGAGACAAAACTGAGTACTCCTTTATTTTATGAAGTTTCAAAGAGGTACTACAAACCATGTTGGATTTAGAGTTCCAAATTCATCTATCTATATAGGAGAGAACTGAGTGAAACCTAAAAATAAAAACTGCTACTGTAAACGAACGCTTCAACCTCGAAGAACAAACTTTGGTGAGCCAAGTGGAATTTGTGTACTTGTCATTAACACCAAGTATCATCAAGATTGGGTGAAAAACTGTTTGCTGATATTTCGTAACTTGTAATTTCTTGGAAGCTTCGCAACCCCTTTCAATGAAAGTGCTTTTCCACAGTCTCTGCTTAGGGATACTTGAGGAGGAAACAAATCATAGAGACAAAACTGAGAACTCCTTTATTTTCTCAAGTTTCAAAGAGCTACTACAAACCATGTTGGATTTAGAGTTCCAAATTCATCTATCTATATAGGAGAGAACACAGAGAAACCTAAAAATAAAAACTGCTACTGAAAACGAACGCTTCAACCTAGAAGAACAAAATTTGGTGAGCCAAGTGGGATTT
>NW_027517090.1:0-48653 GCF_048772815.1 Callospermophilus lateralis | reverse complement strand
ATAGAACAGGGAACTACTTCATTGTGTCAAGTTTCAAGAATCTAGCACAAACCGTGTTTGATTTAGAGTTCTAACTACACCTATCCGTATATGAGAAAACAGAGTGAAACGTGAAAATTGAAACTGTTACTGCAAACGAATCCTTCAACCTAGAAGAACGAAAGTTGGGCAGCCAAGTGGGATTGTTGTAATGATCATTACCTGAAAGTATCATGAAGATTGGATGAAAAAATATATGCAGAGATTTCAGGACTTTTGTAGATTTTGGAAGATTGGAAACCCCTTTCAATGAAGGTGTTTTTCGCCCATCTCTGCTTAGGGCTACATCAAGAGGAAACAAACCATAGAGATAGCACTTAGAACTACTTCATTCTGTGAAGTTTCAAGAAGCTAGCACAAACCGTGTTTGATTTACAGTTCCAACTACATCTATCCATATAGCAGAAAACAGAGTGAAACCTAACAATCGAAACTGTTAGTGCAAACGAATGATTCAACCTAGAATTACAAAACTTGGGCAGCCAAGTGAGATTGTTGTAGTGATGATTACCTGAAAGTATTGTGAAGATTGGATGAAAAAATATATGCTGAGAATTCAGGAGACTCATGGTTTTTTGGAAGCTTGGAAGACCTTTTCAATGAAAGTTTGTGCCCGACAGGCTCTGCTTAGGGCTACATCAAGCAGAAACAAACCATAGAGATAGAACATGGAACTACTTCATTGTGTCAAGTTTCGAGAAGCTAGCACAAACCGTGTTTGATTTAGACTTCTAACTACACCTATCCGTATATGAGAAAACAGAGTGAAAAGTGAAAATTGAAACTGTTACTGCAAACGAATGCTTCAACCTAGAAGAACGAAAGTTGGGCAGCCAAGTGGGATTGTTGTAGTGACCATTACCTGAAAGTATCATGAAGATTGGATGAAAAAATGTATGCTGATATTTCAGGACTTTTGTAGTTTTTTGGAAGATTGGAAACCCCTTTCAATGAAGGTGTTTTTCGCCCATCTCTGCTTAGGGCTACATCAATTGGAAACAATCCATAGAGATAGCACTTAGAACTACTTCATTCTGTGAAGTTTCAAGAAGCTAGCACAAACCGTGTTTGATTTACGGTTCCAACTAGATCTATCCATATAGCAGAAAACAGAGTGAAACCAAACAATCGAAACTGTTAGTGCAAATGAATGCTTCAACCTAGAAGTACGAAACTTGGGCAGCCAAGTGAGATTGTTGTAGTGATGATTACCTGAAAGTGTTGTGAAGATTGGATGAAAAAATATATGCTGAGAATTCAGGAGACTCATGGTTTTTTGGAAGCTTGGAAGACCTTTTCAATGAAAGTTTGTATCTGACAGGCTCTGCTTAGGGCTTAATCAAGCGGAAACAAACCATAGAGATAGAACATGGAACTACTTCATTGTGTAAAGTTTCAAGAAGCTAGCACAAACCGTTTTTGATTTAGAGTTCTAACTACACCTATCCGTATATGAGAAAACAGAGTGAAACGTGAAAATTGAAACTGTTACTGCAAACGAATGCTTCAACCTAGAAGAACGAAAGTTGGGCAGCCAAGTGGGATTGTTGTAGTGACCATTACCTGAAAGTATCATGAATATTGGATGAAAAAATGTATGCTGATATTTCAGGACTTTTGTAGTTTTTTGGAAGATTGGAAACCCCTTTCAATGAAGGTGTTTTTCGCCCATCTCTGCTTAGGGCTACATCAAGAGGAAACAATCCATAGAGATAGAACTTAGAACTACTTCATTCTGTGAAGTTTCAAGAAGCTAGCACAAACCGTGTTTGATTTACGGTTCCAACTAGATCTATCCATATAGCAGAAAACAGAGTGAAACGTAACAATCGAAACTGTTAGTGCAAACGAATGCTTCAACCTAGAAGTACGAAACTTGGGCAGCCAAGTGAGATTGTTGTAGTGATGATTACCTGAAAGTATTGTGAAGATTGGATGAAAAAATATATGCTGAGAATTCAGGAGACTCATGGTTTTTTGGAAGCTTGGAAGACCTTTTCAATGAAGGTGTTTGCCCGAAAGTCTCTGCTTAGGGCTTAATCAAGCGGAAACAAACCATAGAGATAGAACATGGAACTACTTCATTGTGTCAAGTTTCAAGAAGCTAGCACAAACCGTGTTTGATTGAGAGTTCTAACTACACCTATCCGTATATGAGAAAACAGAGTGAAACGTGAAAATTGAAACTGTTACTGCAAACGAATGCTTCAACCTAGAAGAACGAAAGTTGGGCAGCCAAGTGGGATTGTTGTAGTGATCATTACCTGAAAGTATCGTGAAGATTGGATGAAAAAATATATGCAGAGATTTCAGGAATTTTGTAGATTTTGTAAGATTGGAAACCCCTTTCAATGAAGGTGTTTTTCGCCCATCTCTGCTTAGGGCTACATCAAGAGGAAACAATCCATAGAGATAGAACTTAGAACTACTTCATTCTGTGAAGTTTCAAGAAGCTAGCACAAACCGTGTTTGATTTACGGTTCCAACTAGATCTATCCATATAGCAGAAAACAGAGTGAAACCTAACAATCGAAACTGTTAGTGCAAACGAATGCTTCAACCTAGAAGTACGAAACTTGGGCAGCCAAGTGAGATTGTTGTAGTGATGATTACCTGAAAGTATTGTGAAGATTGCATGAAAAAATATATGCTGAGAATTCAGGAGACTCATGGTTTTTTGGAAGCTTGGAAGACCTTTTCAATGAAAGTTTGTTTCTGACAGGCTCTGCTTAGGGCTTAATCAAGCGGAAACAAACCATAGAGATAGAACATGGAACTACTTCATTGTGTCAAGTTTCAAGAAGCTAGCACAAACCGTTTTTGATTTAGAGTTCTAACTACACCTATCCGTATATGAGAAAACAGAGTGAAACGTGAAAATTGAAACTGTTACTGCAAACGAATCCTTCAACCTAGAAGAACGAAATTTGGGCAGACAAGTGGGATTGTTGTAGTGACCATTACCTGAAAGTATCATGAAGATTGGATGAAAAAATGTATGCTGATATTTCAGGACTTTTGTAGTTTTTTGGAAGATTGGAAACCCCTTTCAATGAAGGTGTTTTTCGCCCATCTCTGCTTAGGGCTACATCAAGAGGAAACAATCCATAGAGATAGCACTTAGAACTACTTCATTCTGTGAAGTTTCAAGAAGCTAGCACAAACCGTGTTTGATTTACGGTTCCAACTAGATCTATCCATATAGCAGAAAACAGAGTGAAACCTAAGAATCGAAACTCTTAGTGCAAACAAATGCTTCAACCTAGAAGTACGAAACTTGGGCAGCCAAGTGAGATTGTTGTAGTGATGATTACCTGAAAGTATTGTGAAGATTGGATGAAAAAATATATGCTGAGAATTCAGGAGACTCATGGTTTTTTGGAAGCTTGGAAGAACTTTTCAATGTAAGTTTGTGCCCGACAGGCTCTGCTTAGGGCTTAATCAAGCGGAAACAAACCATAGAGATAGAACATGGAACGACTTCATTGTGTCAAGTTTCAAGAAGCTAGCACAAACCGTGTTTGATTGAGAGTTCTAACTACACCTATCCGTATATGAGAAAACAGAGTGAAACGTGAAAATTGAAACTGTTACTGCAAACGAATGCTTCAACCTAGAAGAACGAAAGTTGGCAGCCAAGTGGGATTGTTGTAGTGACCATTACCTGAAAGTATCATGAAGATTGGATGAATAAATGTATGCTGATATTTCAGGACTTTTGTAGTTTTTTGGAAGATTGGAAACCCCTTTCAATGAAGGTGTTTTTCGCCCATCTCTGCTTAGGGCTACATCAAGAGGAAACAAACCATAGAGAGAGCACTTAGAACTACTTCATTCTATGAAGTTTCAAGTAGCTAGCACAAACCGTGTTTGATTTACAGTTCCAACTACATCTATCCATATAGGAGAAAACAGAGTGAAACCTAACAATCGAAACTGTTAGTGCAAACGAATGCTTCAACCTAGAATTACAAAACTTGGGCAGCCAAGTGAGATTGTTGTAGTGATGATTACCTGAAAGTATTGTGAAGATTGGATGAAAAAATATATGCTGAGAATTCAGGAGACTCATGGTTTTTTGGAAGCTTGGAAGACCTTTTAAATGAAGGTGTATGCCCGCAAGTCTCTGCTTAGGGCTTAATCAAGCGGAAACAAACCATAGAGATAGAACATGGAACTACTTCATTGTGTCAAGTTTCAAGAAGCTAGCACAAACCGTGTTTGATTTAGAGTTCTAACTACACCTATCCGTATATGAGAAAACAGAGTGAAACGTGAAAATTGAAACTGTTACTGCAAACGAATCCTTCAACCTAGAAGAACGAAAGTTGGGCAGCCAAGTGGGATTGTTGTAGTGATCATTACCTGAAAGTATCTTGACGATTGGATGAAAAAATATATGCAGAGATTTCAGGACTTTTGTAGATTTTGGAAGATTGGAAACCTTTTTCAATGAAGGTGTTTTTCGCCCATCTCTGCTTAGGGCTACATCAAGAGGAAACAGTCCAT
This sequence comes from Callospermophilus lateralis, assembly GCF_048772815.1. Taxonomy (NCBI): domain Eukaryota; kingdom Metazoa; phylum Chordata; class Mammalia; order Rodentia; family Sciuridae; genus Callospermophilus; species Callospermophilus lateralis. The sequence goes on along the minus strand of NW_027517090.1, from coordinate 44,105 downwards.
AGAGATAGCACTTAGAACTACTTCATTCTGTGAAGTTTCAAGAAGCTAGCACAAACCGTGTTTGATTTACAGTTCCAACTACATCTATCCATATAGCAGAAAACAGAGTGAAACCTAACAATCGAAACTGTTAGTAAAAACGAATGATTCAACCTAGAATTACAAAACTTGGGCAGCCAAGTGAGATTGTTGTAGTGATGATTACCTGAAAGTATTGTGAAGATTGGATGAAAAAATATATGCTGAGAATTCAGGAGACTCATGGTTTTTTGGAAGCTTGGAAGACCTTTTCAATGAAGGTGTTTGCCCGCAAGTCTCTGCTTAGGGCTTAATTAAGCGGAAACAAACTCTGGAGATAGAACATGGAACTACTTCATTGTGTCAAGTTTCAAGAAGCTAGCACAAACCGTGTTTGATTTAGAGTTCTAACTACAAATATCAGTATATGAGAAAACAGAGTGAAACGTGAAAATTGAAACTGTTACTGAAAAATGATGCTTCAACTTAGAAGAACGAAAGTTGGGCAGCCAAGTGGGATTGTTGTAGTGATCACTACATGAAAGTATCATGAAGATTGGATGAAAAAATATATGCTGATATTTCAGGACTGTAGTAGTTTTTTGGAAGATTGAAAACCCCTTTCAATGAAGGTGTTTTTCGCCCATCTCTGCTTATGGCTACATCAAGAGGAAACAATCCATAGAGATAGCACTTAGAACTACTTCATTCTGTGAAGTTTCAAGAAGCTAGCACAAACCGTGTTTTATTTACGGTTCCAACTACATCTATCCATATAGCAGAAAACAGAGTGAAACCAAACAATCGAAACTGTTAGTGCAAACGAATGCTTCAACCTAGAAGTACGAAACTTGGGCAGCCAAGTGAGATTGTTGTAGTGATGATTACCTGAAAGTATTGTGAAGATTGGATGAAAAAATATATGCTGAGAATTCAGGAGACTCATGGTTTTTTGGAAGCTTGGAAGACCTTTTCAATGAAAGCTTGTTTCCGACAGGCTCTACTTAGGGCTTAATCAAGAGGAAACAAACCATAGTGATAGAACATGGAACTGCTTCCTTGTGTCAAGTTTCAAGAAGCTAGCACAAACCGTGTTTGATTTAGAGTTCTAACTACACCTATCCGTATATGAGAAAACAGAGTGAAACGTGAAAATTGAAACTGTTACTGCAAACGAATGCTTCAACCTAGAAGAACGAAAGTTGGGCAGCCAAGTGGGATTGTTGTAGTGACCATTACCTGAAAGTATCATGAAGATTGGATGAAAAAATGTATGCTGATACTTCAGGACTTTTGTAGTTTTTTGGAAGATTGGAAACCCCTTTCAATGAAGGTGTTTTTCGCCCATCTCTGCTTAGGGCTACATCAAGAGGAAACAATCCATAGAGATAGAACTTAGAACTACTTCATTCTGTGAAGTTTGAAGAAGCCAGCACAAACCGTGTTTGATTTACGGTTCCAACTACATCTATCCATATAGCAGAAAACAGAGTGAAACCTAACAATCGAAACTGTTAGTAAAAACGAATGCTTCAACATAGAAGTACGAAACTTGGGCAGCCAAGTGAAATTGTTGTAGTGATGATTACCTGAAAGTATTGTGAAGATTGGATGAAAAAATATATGCTGAGAATTCAGGAGACTCATGGTTTTTTGGAAGCTTGGAGACCTTTTCAATGAAGGTGTTTGCCCGCAAGTCTCTGCTTAGGGCTTAATTAAGCGGAAACAAACTATGGAGATAGAACATGGAACTACTTCATTGTGTCAAGTTTCAAGAAGCTAGCACAAACCGTGTTTGATTTAGAGTTCTAACTACACCTATCCCTATATGAGAAAACAGAGTGAAACGTGAAAATTGAAACTGTTACTGAAAACGAATGCTTCAACTTAGAAGAACGAAAGTTGGGCAGCCAAGTGGGATTGTTGTAGTGATCACTACATGAAAGTATCATGAAGATTGGATGAAAAAATATATGCTGATATTTCAGGACTGTAGTAGTTTTTTGGAAGATTGGAAACCCCTTTCAATGAAGGTGTTTTTAGCCCATCTCTGCTTAGGGCTACATCAAGAGGAAACAATCCATAGAGATAGCATTTAGAACTACTTAATTCTGTGAAGTTTCAAGGAGCTAGCACAAACCGTGTTTGATTTACGGTTCCAACTACATCTATCCATATAGCAGAAAACAGAGTGAAACCTAACAATCGAAACTGTTAGTGCAAACGAATGCTTCAACCTAGAAGTACGAAACTTGGGCAGCCAAGTGAGATTGTTGTAGTGATGATTACCTAAAAGTATTGTGGAGATTGGATGAAAAAATATATGCTGAGAATTCAGGAGATTCATGGTTTTTTGGAAGCTTGGAAGACCTTTTCAATGAAGGTGTTTGCCCGCAAGTCTCTGCTTAGAGCTTAATTAAGTGGAAACAAACTATGGAGATAGAACAGGGAACTACTTCATTGTGTCAAGTTTCAATAAGCTAGCACAAACCGTGTTTGATTTAGAGTTCTAACTACACCTATCCGTATATGAGAAAACAGAGTGAAACGTGAAAATTGAAACTGTTCCTGAAAACGAATGCTTCAACTTAGAAGAACGAAAGTTGGGCAGCCAAGTGGGATTGTTGTACTGATCACTACATGAAAGTATCATGAAGATTGGATGAAAAAATATATGCTGATATTTCAGGACTTTAGTAGTTTTTTGGAAGATTGGAAACCCCTTTCAATGAAGGTGTTTTTCGCCCATCTCTGCTTAGGGCTACATCAAGAGGAAACAAACCATAGAGATAGAACTTAAAACTACTTCATTCTGTGAAGTTTCAAGAAGCTACCACAAACCGTGTTTGATTTACAGTTCCAACTACATCTATCCATATAGGAGAAAACAGAGTGAAACCTAACAATCGAAACTGTTAGTACAAACGAATGCTTCAACCTAGAATTACAAAACTTGGGCAGCCAAGTGAGATTGTTGTAGTGATGATTACCTGAAAGTATTGTGAAGATTAGATGAAAAAATATATGCTGAAAATTCAGGAGACTCATGGTTTTTTGGAAGCTTGGAAAACCTTTTCAATGAAAGTTTGTTTCCGACAGGCTATACTTAGGGCTTAATCAAGCGGAAACAAACCATAGAGATAGAACATGGAACTACTTCATTGTGTCAAGTTTCAAGAAGCTAGCACAAACCGTGTTTGATTTAGAGTTCTAACTACACCTATCCGTATATGAGAAAACAGAGTGAAACGTGAAAATTGAAACTGTTACTGCAAACGAATGCTTCAACCTAGAAGAACGAAAGTTGCGCAGCCAAGTGGGATTGTTGTAGTGACCATTACCTGAAAGTATCATGAAGATTGGATGAAAAAATGTATGCTGATATTTCAGGACTTTTGTAGTTTTTTGGAAGATTGGAAACCCCTTTCAATGAAGGTGTTTTTCGCCCATCTCTGCTTCGGGCTACATCAAGAGGAAACAAACCATAGAGATGGAACTTAAAACTACTTCATTCTGTGAAGTTTCAAGAAGCTACCACAAACCGTGTTTGATTTACGGTTCCAACTACATCTATCCATATAGCAGAAAACAGAGTGAAACCTAACAATCGAAACTGTTAGTGCAAACGAATGCTTCAACCTAGAAGTACGAAACTTGGGCAGCCAAGTGAGATTGTTGTAGTGATGATTACCTGAAAGTATTGTGAAGTTTGGATGAAAAAATATATGCTGAAAATTCAGGAGACTCATGGTTTTTTGGAAGCTTGGAAGTCCTTTTCAATGAAAGTTTGTGCCCGACAGGCTCTGCTTAGTGTTTAATCAAGCGGAAACAAACCATAGAGATAGAACATGGAACTACTTCATTGTGTCAAGTTTCAAGAAGCTAGCACAAACCGTGTTTGATTTAGAGTTCTAACTACACCTATCCGTATATGAGAAAACAGAGTGAAACGTGAAAATTGAAACTGTTACTGAAAACGAATGCTTCAACTTAGAAGAACGAAATTTGGGCAGCCAAGTGGGATTGTTGTAGTGATCACTACATTAAAGTATCATGAAGATTGGATGAAAAAATATATGCTGATATTTCAGCACTTTAGTAGTTTTTTGGAAGATTGGAAACCCCTCTCAATGAAGGTGTTTTCGCTCATCTCTGCTTAGGGCTACATCAAGAGGAAACAAACCATAGAGATAGAACTTAAAACTACTTCATTCTGTGAAATTTCAAGAAGCTACCACAAACCGTGTTTGATTTACAGTTCCAACTACATCTATCCATATAGGAGAAAACAGAGTGAAACCTAACAATCGAAACTGTTAGTGCAAACGAATGCTTCAACCTAGAATTACAAAACTTGGGCAGCCAAGTGAGATTGTTGTAGTGATGATTACCTGAAAGTATTGTGAAGATTAGATGAAAAAATATATGCTGAGAATTCAGGAGACTCATGGTTTTTTGGAAGCTTGGAAGACCTTTTCAATGAAAGTTTGTTTCCGACAGGCTCTGCTTAGGGCTTAATCAAGCGGAAAGAAACCATAGAGATAGAACATGGAACTACTTCATTGTGTCAAGTTTCAAGAATCTAGCACAAACCGTGTTTGATTTAGAGTTCTAACTACACCTATCCGTATATGAGAAAACAGAGTGAAACGTGAAAATTGAAACTGTTACTGCAAACGAATGCTTCAACCTAGAAGAACGAAAGTTGGGCAGCCAAGTGGGATTGTTGTAGTGATCACTACATGAAAGTATCATGAAGATTGGATGAAAAAATATATGCTGATATTTCAGGACTGTAGTAGTTTTTTGGAAGATTGGAAACCCCTTTCAATGAAGGTGTTTTTCGCCCATCTCTGCTTAGGGATACATCAAGAGGAAACAAACCATAGAGATAGAACTTAAAACTACTTCATTCTGTGAAGTTTCAAGAAGCTAGCACAAACCGTGTTTGATTTACGGTTCCAACTACATCTATTTATATAGCAGAAAACAGAGAGAAACCTAACAATCGAAACTGTTAGTGCAAACGAATGCTTCAACCTAGAAGTACGAAACTTGGGCAGCCAAGTGAGATTGTTGTAGTGATGATTACCTGAAAGTATTGTGAAGATTGGATGAAAAAATATATTCTGAGAATTCAGGAGTCTCATGGTTTTTTGGAAGCTTGGAAGACCTTTTCAATGAAAGTTTGTGCCCGACAGGCTCTGCTTAGTGCTTAATCAAGCACAAACAAACCATAGAGATAGAACATGGAACTATTTAATTGTGTCAAGTTTCAAGAAGCTAGCACAAACCGTGTTTGATTTAGAGTTCTAACTACACCTATCCGTATATGAGAAAACAGAGTGAAACGTGAAAATTGAAACTGTTACTGAAAACGAATGCTTCAACTTAGAAGAACGAAAGTTGGGCAGCCAAGTGGGATTGTTGTAGTGATCACCACATGAAAGTATCATGAAGATTACATGAAAAAATATATGCTGATATTTCAGGACTGTAGTAGTTTTTTGGAAGATTGGAAACCCCTTTCAATGAAGGTGTTTTTCGCCCATCTCTGATTAGGGCTACATCAAGAGGAAACAATCCATAGAGATAGCACTTAGAACTACTTCATTCTGTGAAGTTTCAAGAAGCTAGCACAAACCGTGTTTGATTTACGGTTCCAACTACATCTATCCATATAGCAGAAAACAGAGTGAAACCTAACAATCGAAACTGTTAGTGCAAACGAATGCTTCAACCTAGAAGTACGAAACTTGGGAAGCCAAGTGAGATTGTTGTAGTGATGATTACCTGAAAGTATTGGGAAGATTGGATGAAAAAATATATGCTGAGAATTCAGGAGACTCATGGTTTTTTGGAAGCTTGGAAGAACTTTTCAATGAAGGTGTTTGCCCGCAAGTCTCTGCTTAGGGCTTAATCAAGCGGAAACAAACCATAGAGATAAAACATGGAACTACTTCATTGTGTCAAGTTTCAAGAAGCTAGCACAAACCGTGTTTGATTTAGAGTTCTAACTACTCCTATCCGTATATGAGAAAACAGAGTGAAACGTGAAAATTGAAACTGTTACTGCAAACGAATGCTTCAACCTAGAAGAACGAAAGTTGGGCAGCCAAGTGGGATTGTTGTAGTGATCACTACATGAAAGTATCATGAAGATTGGATGAAAAAATATATGCTGATATTTCAGGACTGTAGTAGTTTTTTGGAAGATTGGAAACCCCTTTCAATGAAGGTGTTTTTCGCCCATCTCTGCTTAGGGCTACATCAAGAGGAAACAGTCCATAGAGATAGCACTTAGAACTACTTCATTCTGTGAAGTTTGAAGAAGCCAGCACAAACCGTGTTTGATTTACGGTTACAACTACATCTATCCATATAGCAGAAAACAGAGTGAAACCTAACAATCGACACTGTTAGTGGAAACGAATGCTTCAACCTAGAAGTACGAAACTTGGGCAGCCAAGTGAGATTGTTGTAGTGATGATTACCTGAAAGTATTGTGAAGATTGGATGAAAAAATATATTCTGAGAATTCAGGAGTCTCATGGTTTTTTGGAAGCTTGGAAGACCTTTTCAATGAAAGTTTGTGCCCGACAGGCTCTGCTTAGTGCTTAATCAAGCACAAACAAACCATAGAGATAGAACATGGAACTATTTAATTGTGTCAAGTTTCAAGAAGCTAGCACAAACCGTGTTTGATTTAGAGTTCTAACTACACCTATCCGTATATGAGAAAACAGAGTGAAACGTGAAAATTGAAACTGTTACTGAAAACGAATGCTTCAACTTAGAAGAACGAAAGTTGGGCAGCCAAGTGGGATTGTTGTAGTGATCACCACATGAAAGTATCATGAAGATTACATGAAAAAATATATGCTGATATTTCAGGACTGTAGTAGTTTTTTGGAAGATTGGAAACCCCTTTCAATGAAGGTGTTTTTCGCCCATCTCTGATTAGGGCTACATCAAGAGGAAACAATCCATAGAGATAGCACTTAGAACTACTTCATTCTGTGAAGTTTCAAGAAGCTAGCACAAACCGTGTTTGATTTACGGTTCCAACTACATCTATCCATATAGCAGAAAACAGAGTGAAACCTAACAATCGAAACTGTTAGTGCAAACGAATGCTTCAACCTAGAAGTACGAAACTTGGGAAGCCAAGTGAGATTGTTGTAGTGATGATTACCTGAAAGTATTGGGAAGATTGGATGAAAAAATATATGCTGAGAATTCAGGAGACTCATGGTTTTTTGGAAGCTTGGAAGACCTTTTCAATGAAGGTGTTTGCCCGCAAGTCTCTGCTTAGGGCTTAATCAAGCGGAAACAAACCATAGAGATAAAACATGGAACTACTTCATTGTGTCAAGTTTCAAGAAGCTAGCACAAACCGTGTTTGATTTAGAGTTCTAACTACACCTATCCGTATATGAGAAAACAGAGTGAAACGTGAAAATTGAAACTGTTACTGCAAACGAATGCTTCAACCTAGAAGAACGAAAGTTGGGCAGCCAAGTGGGATTGTTGTAGTGATCACTACATGAAAGTATCATGAAGATTGGATGAAAAAATATATGCTGATATTTCAGGACTGTAGTAGTTTTTTGGAAGATTGGAAACCCCTTTCAATGAAGGTGTTTTTCGCCCATCTCTGCTTAGGGCTACATCAAGAGGAAACAGTCCATAGAGATAGCACTTAGAACTACTTCATTCTGTGAAGTTTGAAGAAGCCAGCACAAACCGTGTTTGATTTACGGTTACAACTACATCTATCCATATAGCAGAAAACAGAGTGAAACCTAACAATCGACACTGTTAGTGGAAACGAATGCTTCAACCTAGAAGTACGAAACTTGGGCAGCCAAGTGAGATTGTTGTAGTGATGATTACCTGAAAGTATTGTGAAGATTGGATGAAAAAATATTTGCTGAGAATTCAGGAGACTCATGGTTTTTTGGAAGCTTGGAAGACCTTTTCAATGAAGGTGTTTGCCCGCAAGTCTCTGCTTAGGGCTTAATTAAGCGGAAACAAACTATGGAGATAGAACATGGAACTACTTCATTGTGTCAAGTTTCAAGAAGCTAGCACAAACCGTGTTTGATTTAGAGTTCTAACTACACCTATCCGTATATGAGAAAACAGAGTGAAACGTGAAAATTGAAACTGTTACTGCAAATGAATGCTTCAACTTAGAAGAACGAAAGTTGGGCAGCCAAGTGGGATTGTTGTAGTGATCACTACATGAAAGTATCATGAAGATTGGATGAAAAAATGTATGCTGATATTTCAGGAATGTAGTAGTTTTTCGGAAGATTGGAAACCCCTTTCAATGAAGGTGTTTTTCGCCCATCTCTGCTTAGGGCTACATCAAGAGGAAACAAACCATAGAGATGGAACTTAAAACTACTTCATTCTGTGAAGTTTCAAGAAGCTACCACAAACCGTGTTTGATTTACAGTTCCAACTACATCTATCCATATAGTAGAAAACAGAGTGAAACCTAACAATCGAAACTGTGAGTACAAACGAATGCTTCAACCTAGAATTACAAAACTTGGGCAGCCAAGTGAGATTTTTGTAGTGATCATTACCTGAAAGTATTGTGAAGATTAGATGAAAAAATATATGCTGAGAATTCAGGAGACTCATGGTTTTTTGGAAGCTTGGAAGACCTTTTCAATGAAAGTTTGTTTCCGACAGGCTCTACTTAGGGCTTAATCAAGCGGAAACAAACCATAGAGATAGAACATGGAACTACTTCATTGTGTCAAGTTTCAAGAAGGTAGCACAAACCGTGTTTGATTTAGAGTTCTAACTACACCTATCCGTATATGAGAAAACAGAGTGAAACGTGAAAATTGAAACTGTTACTGCAAACGAATGCTTCAACCTAGAAGAACGAAAGTTGGCCAGCCAAGTGGGATTGTTGTAGTGACCATTACCTGAAAGTATCATGAAGATTGGATGAAAAAATATATGCTGATATTTCAGGACTTTAGTAGTTTTTTGGAAGATTGGAAACCCCTTTCAATGAAGGTGTTTTTAGCCCATCTCTGCTTAGGGCTACATCAAGAGGAAACAATCCATAGAGATAGCACTTAGAACTACTTAATTCTGTGAAGTTTCAAGGAGCTAGCACAAACCGTGTTTGATTTACGGTTCCAACTACATCTATCCATATAGCAGAAAACAGAGTGAAACCTAACAATCGAAACTGTTAGTGCAAACGAATGCTTCAACCTAGAAGTACGAAACTTGGGCAGCCAAGTGAGATTGTTGTAGTGATGATTACCTAAAAGTATTGTGGAGATTGGATGAAAAAATATATGCTGAGAATTCAGGAGATTCATGGTTTTTTGGAAGCTTGGAAGACCTTTTCAATGAAGGTGTTTGCCCGCAAATCTCTGCTTAGGGCTTAATTAAGTGGAAACAAACTATGGAGATAGAACAGGGAACTACTTCATTGTGTCAAGTTTCAATAAGCTAGCACAAACCGTGTTTGATTTAGAGTTCTAACTACACCTATCCGTATATGAGAAAACAGAGTGAAACGTGAAAATTGAAACTGTTACTGAAAACGAATGCTTCAACTTAGAAGAACGAAAGTTGGGCAGCCAAGTGGGATTGTTGTAGTGATCACTACATGAAAGTATCATGAAGATTGGATGAAAAAATATATGCTGATATTTCAGGACTTTAGTAGTTTTTTGGAAGATTGGAAACCCCTTTCAATGAAGGTGTTTTTCGCCCATCTCTGCTTAGGGCTACATCAAGAGGAAACAAACCATAGAGATAGAACTTAAAACTACTTCATTCTGTGAAGTTTCAAGAAGCTACCACAAACCGTGTTTGATTTACAGTTCCAACTACATCTATCCATATAGGAGAAAACAGAGTGAAACCTAACAATCGAAACTGTTAGTACAAACGAATGCTTCAACCTAGAATTAGAAAACTTGGGCAGCCAAGTGAGATTGTTGTAGTGATGATTACCTGAAAGTATTGTGAAGATTAGATGAAAAAATATATGCTGAAAATTCAGGAGACTCATGGTTTTTTGGAAGCTTGGAAAACCTTTTCAATGAAAGTTTGTTTCCGACAGGCTATACTTAGGGCTTAATCAAGCGGAAACAAACCATAGAGATAGAACATGGAACTACTTCATTGTGTCAAGTTTCAAGAAGCTAGCACAAACCGTGTTTGATTTAGAGTTCTAACTACACCTATCCGTATATGAGAAAACAGAGTGAAACGTGAAAATTGAAACTGTTACTGCAAACGAATGCTTCAACCTAGAAGAACGAAAGTTGCGCAGCCAAGTGGGATTGTTGTAGTGACCATTACCTGAAAGTATCATGAAGATTGGATGAAAAAATGTATGCTGATATTTCAGGACTTTTGTAGTTTTTTGGAAGATTGGAAACCCCTTTCAATGAAGGTGTTTTTCGCCCATCTCTGCTTCGGGCTACATCAAGAGGAAACAAACCATAGAGATGGAACTTAAAACTACTTCATTCTGTGAAGTTTCAAGAAGCTACCACAAACCGTGTTTGATTTACGGTTCCAACTACATCTATCCATATAGCAGAAAACAGAGTGAAACCTAACAATCGAAACTGTTAGTGCAAACGAATGCTTCAACCTAGAAGTACGAAACTTGGGCAGCCAAGTGAGATTGTTGTAGTGATGATTACCTGAAAGTATTGTGAAGTTTGGATGAAAAAATATATGCTGAAAATTCAGGAGACTCATGGTTTTTTGGAAGCTTGGAAGTCCTTTTCAATGAAAGTTTGTGCCCGACAGGCTCTGCTTAGTGTTTAATCAAGCGGAAACAAACCATAGAGATAGAACATGGAACTACTTCATTGTGTCACGTTTCAAGAAGCTAGCACAAACCGTGTTTGATTTAGAGTTCTAACTACACCTATCCGTATATGAGAAAACAGAGTGAAACGTGAAAATTGAAACTGTTACTGAAAACGAATGCTTCAACTAAGAAGAACGAAATTTGGGCAGCCAAGTGGGATTGTTGTAGTGATCACTACATTAAAGTATCATGAAGATTGGATGAAAAAATATATGCTGATATTTCAGCACTTTAGTAGTTTTTTGGAAGATTGGAAACCCCTCTCAATGAAGGTGCTTTCGCTCATCTCTGCTTAGGGCTACATCAAGAGGAAACAAACCATAGAGATAGAACTTAAAACTACTTCATTCTGTGAAATTTCAAGAAGCTACCACAAACCGTGTTTGATTTACAGTTCCAACTACATCTATCCATATAGGAGAAAACAGAGTGAAACCTAACAATCGAAACTGTTAGTGCAAACGAATGCTTCAACCTAGAATTACAAAACGTGGGCAGCCAAGTGAGATTGTTGTAGTGATGATTACCTGAAAGTATTGTGAAGATTAGATGAAAAAATATATGCTGAGAATTCAGGAGACTCATGGTTTTTTGGAAGCTTGGAAGACCTTTTCAATGAAAGTTTGTTTCCGACAGGCTCTGCTTAGGGCTTAATCAAGCAGAAAGAAACCATAGAGATAGAACATGGAACTACTTCATTGTGTCAAGTTTCAAGAAGCTAGCACAAACCGTGTTTGATTTAGAGTTCTAACTACACCTATCCGTATATGAGAAAACAGAGTGAAACGTGAAAATTGAAACTGTTACTGCAAACGAATGCTTCAACCTAGAAGAACGAAAGTTGGGCAGCCAAGTGGGATTGTTGTAGTGATCACTACATGAAAGTATCATGAAGATTGGATGAAAAAATATATGCTGATATTTCAGGACTGTAGTAGTTTTTTGGAAGATTGGAAACCCCTTTCAATGAAGGTGTTTTTCGCCCATCTCTGCTTAGGGATACATCAAGAGGAAAAAATCCATAGAGATAGAACTTAAAACTACTTCATTCTGTGAAGTTTCAAGAAGCTAGCACAAACCGTGTTTGATTTACGGTTCCAACTACATCTATTTATATAGCAGAAAACAGAGAGAAACCTAACAATCGAAACTGTTAGTGCAAACGAATGCTTCAACCTAGAAGTACGAAACTTGGGCAGCCAAGTGAGATTGTTGTAGTGATGATTACCTGAACGTATTGTGAAGATTGGATGAAAAAATATATTCTGAGAATTCAGGAGTCTCATGGTTTTTTGGAAGCTTGGAAGACCTTTTCAATGAAAGTTTGTGCCCGACAGGCTCTGCTTAGTGCTTAATCAAGCACAAACAAACCATAGAGATAGAACATGGAACTATTTAATTGTGTCAAGTTTCAAGAAGCTAGCACAAACCGTGTTTGATTTAGAGTTCTAAATACACCTATCCGTATATGAGAAAACAGAGTGAAACGTGAAAATTGAAACTGTTACTGAAAACGAATGCTTCAACTTAGAAGAACGAAAGTTGGGCAGCCAAGTGGGATTGTTGTAGTGATCACCACATGAAAGTATCATGAAGATTACATGAAAAAATATATGCTGATATTTCAGGACTGTAGTAGTTTTTTGGAAGATTGGAAACCCCTTTCAATGAGGTGTTTTTCGCCCATCTCTGATTAGGGCTACATCAAGAGGAAACAATCCATAGAGATAGCACTTAGAACTACTTCATTCTGTGAAGTTTCAAGAAGCTAGCACAAACCGTGTTTGATTTACGGTTCCAACTACATCTATCCATATAGCAGAAAAGAGAGTGAAACCTAACAATCGAAACTGTAGTGCAAACGAATGCTTCAACCTAGAAGTACGAAACTTGGGCAGCCAAGTGAGATTGTTGTAGTGATGATTACCTGAAAGTATTGTGAAGATTGGATGAAAAAATATATGCTGAGAATTCAGGAGACTCATGGTTTTTTGGAAGCTTGGAAGACCTTTTCAATGAAGGTGTTTGCCCGCAAGTCTCTGCTTAGGGCTTAATTAAGTGGAAACAAACCATAGAGATAGAACATGGAACTACTTCATTGTGTCAAGTTTCAAGAAGCTAGCACAAACCGTGTTTGATTTAGAGTTCTAACTACACCTATCCGTATATGAGAAAACAGAGTGAAACGTGAAAATTGAAACTGTTACTGAAAACGAATGCTTCAACTTAGAAGAACGAAAGTTGGGCAGCCAAGTGGGATTGTTGTAGTGATCACTACATGAAAGTATCATGAAGATTGGATGAAAAAATATATGCTGATATTTCAGGACTTTAGTAGTTTTTTGGAAGATTGGAAACCCCTTTCAATGAAGGTGTTTTTCGCCCATCTCTGCTTAGGGCTACATCAAGAGGAAACAATCCATAGAGATAGCACTTAGAACTACTTCATTCTGTGAAGTTTCAAGAAGCTAGCACAAACCGTGTTTGATTTACGGTTCCAACTACATCTATCCATATAGCAGAAAACAGAGTGAAACCTAACAATCGAAACTGTTAGTGCAAACGAATGCTTCAACCTAGAATTACAAAGCTTGGGCAGCCAAGTGAGATTGTTGTAGTGATGATTACCTGAAAGTATTGTGAAGATTAGATGAAAAAATATATGCTGAGAATTCAGGAGACTCATGGTTTTTTGGAAGCTTGGAAGACCTTTTCAATGAAAGTTTGTTTCCGACAGGCTCTGCTTAGGGCTTAATCAAGCGGAAACAAACCATAGAGATAGAACATGGAACTACTTCATTGTGTCAAGTTTCAAGAAGCTAGCACAAACCGTGTTTGATTCAGAGTTCTAACTACACTTATCCGTATATGAGAAAACAGAGTGAAACGTGAAAATTGAAACTGTTACTGCAAACGAATGCTTCAACCTAGAAGAACGAAAGTTGGGCAGCCAAGTGGGATTGTTGTAGTGACCATTACCTGAAAGTATCATGAAGATTGGATGAAAAAATGTATGCTGATATTTCAGGACTTTTGTAGTTTTTTGGAAGATTGGAAACCCCTTTCAATGAAGGTGTTTTTCGCCCATCTCTGCTTAGGGCTACATCAAGAGGAAACAGTCTATAGAGATAGCACTTAGAACTACTTCATTCTGTGAAGTTTCAAGAAGCCAGCACAAACCGTGTTTGATTTACGGTTCCAACTACATCTATCCATATAGCAGAAAACAGAGTGAAACCTAACAATCGAAACTGTTAGTAAAAACGAATGCTTCAACATAGAAGTACGAAACTTGGGCAGCCAAGTGAAATTGTTGTAGTGATGATTACCTGAAAGTATTGTGAAGATTGGATGAAAAGATATATGCTGAGAATTCAGGAGACTCATGGTTTTTTGGAAGCTTGGAAGACCTTTTCAATAAAGGTTTTTCCCGCAAGTCTCTGCTTAGGGCTTAATTAAGCGGAAACAAACTATGGAGATAGAACATGGAACTACTTCATTGTGTCAAGTTTCAAAAAGCTAGCACAAACCGTGTTTGATTTAGAGTTCTAACTACACCTATCAGTATATGAGAAAACAGAGTGAAACGTGAAAATTGAAACTGTTACTGAAAACGAATGCTTCAACTTAGAAGAACGAAAGTTGGGCAGCCAAGTGGGATTGTTGTAGTGATCACTACATGAAAGTATCATGAAGATTGGATGAAAAAATGTATGCTGATATTTCAGGAATGTAGTAGTTTTTTGGAAGATTGGAAACCCCTTTCAATGAAGGTGTTTTTCGCCCATCTCTGCTTAGGGCTACATCAAGAGGAAACAAACCATAGAGATAGAACTTAAAACTACTTCATTCTGTGAAGTTTCAAGAAGCTACCACAAACCGTGTTTGATTTACAGTTCGAACTCCATCTATCCATATAGGAGAAAACAGAGTGAAACCTAACAATCGAAACTGTTAGTACAAACGAATGCTTCAACCTAGAATTACAAAACTTGGGCAGCCAAGTGAGATTGTTGTAGTGATGATTACCTGAAAGTATTGTGAAGATTAGATGAAAAAATATATGCTGAGAATTCAGGAGACTCATGGTTTTTTGGAAGCTTGGAAGACCTTTTCAATGAAAGTTTGTTTCCGACAGGCTCTACTTAGGGCTTAATCAAGCGGAAACAAACCATAGAGATAGAACATGGAACTACTTCATTGTGTCAAGTTTCAAGAAGCTAGCACAAACCGTGTTTGATTTAGAGTTCTAACTACACCTATCCGTATATGAGAAAACAGAGTGAAACGTCAAAATTGAAACTGTTACTGCAAACGAATGCTTCAACCTAGAAGAACGAAAGTTGGGCAGCCAAGTGGGATTGTTGTAGTGATCACTACATGAAAGTATCATGAAGATTGGATGAAAAAAATATATGCTGATATTTCAGGACTCTAGTAGTTTTTTGGAAGATTGGAAACCCCTTTCAATGAAGGTGTTTTTCGCCCATCTCTGCTTAGGGCTACATCAAGAGGAAACAGACCATAGAGATAGCACTTAGAACTACTTCATTCTGTGAAGTTTCAAGAAGCTAGCACAAACCGTGTTTGATTTACGGTTCCAAATACATCTATCCATATAGCAGAAAACAGAGTGAAACCTAACAATCGAAACTGTTAGTACAAACGAATGCTTCAACCTAGAAGTACGAATCTTGGGCAGCCAAGTGAGATTGTTGTAGTGATGATTACCTGAAAGTATTGTGAAGATTGGATGAAAAAATATATGCTGAGAATTCAGGAGACTCATGGATTTTGGGAAGCTTGGAAGACCTTTTCAATGAAGGTGTTTGCCCGCAAGTCTCTGCTTAGGGCTCACTTAAGCGGAAACAAACTATGGAGATACAACATGGAACTACTTCATTGTGTCAAGTTTCAAGAAGCTAGCACAAACCGTGTTTGATTTAGAGTTCTAACTACAACTATCCGTATATGAGAAAACAGAGTGAAACGTGAAAATTGAAACTGTTACTGAAAACGAATGCTTCAACTTAGAAGAACGAAAGTTAGGCAGCCAAGTGGGATTGTTGTAGTGATCACTACATGAAAGTATCATGAAGATTGGATGAAAAAATATATGCTGATATTTCAGGAATGTAGTAGTTTTTTGGAAGATTGGAAACCCCTTTCAATGAAGGTGTTTTTCGCCCATCTCTGCTTAGGGCTACATCAAGAGGAAACAAACCATAGAGATGGAACTTAAAACTACTTCATTCTGTGAAGTTTCAAGAAGCTACCACAAACCGTGTTTGATTTACAGTTCCAACTACATCTATCCATATAGCAGAAAACAGAGTAAAACCTAAAAATCGAAACTGTTAGTGCAAACGAATGCTTCAACCTAGAATTACAAAGCTTAGGCAGCCAAGTGAGATTGTTGTAGTGATGATTACCTGAAAGTATTGTGAAGATTAGATGAAAAAATATATGCTGAGAATTCAGGAGACTCATGGTTTTTTGGATGCTTGGAAGACCTTTTCAATGAAAGTTTGTTTCCGACAGGCTCTGCTTAGGGCTTAATCAAGCGGAAACAAACCATAGAGATAGAACATGGAACTACTTCATTGTGTCAAGTTTCAAGAAGCTAGCACAAACCGTGTTTGATTTAGAGTTCTAACTACAACTATCCGTATATGAGAAAACAGAGTGAAACGTGAAAATTGAAACTGTTACTGAAAACGAATGCTTCAACTTAGAAGAACGAAAGTTAGGCAGCCAAGTGGGATTGTTGTAGTGTTCACTACATGAAAGTATCATGAAGATTGGATGAAAAAATGTATGCTGATATTTCAGGACTGTAGTAGTTTTTTGGAAGATTGGAAACCCCTTTCAATGAAGGTGTTTTTCGCCCATCTCTGCTTAGGGCTACATCAAGAGGAAACAAACCATAGAGATGGAACTTAAAACTACTTCATTCTGTGAAGTTTCAAGAAGCTACCACAAACCGTGTTTGATTTACAGTTCCAACTACATCTATCCATATAGGAGAAAACAGAGTGAAACCTAACAATCGAAACTGTTAGTGCAAACGAATGCTTCAACCTAGAATTACAAAACTTGGGCAGCCAAGTGAGATTGTTGTAGTGATGATTACCTGAAAGTATTGTGAAGATTAGATGAAAAAATATATGCTGATAATTCAGGAGACTCATGGTTTTTTGGAAGCTTGGAAGACCTTTCAATGAAAGTTTGTTTCCGACAGGCTCTGCTTAGGGCTTAATCAAGCGGAAACAAACCATAGAGATAGAACATGGAACTATTTCGTTGTGTCAAGTTTCAAGAAGCAAGCACAAACCGTGTTTGATCTAGAGTTCTAACTACACCTATCCTTATATGAGAAAACAGAGTGAAACGTGAAAATTGAAACTGTTACTGAAAACGAATGCTTCAACCAAGAAGAACGAAAGTTGGGCAGCCAAGTGGGATTGTTGTAGTGATCACTACATGAAAGTATCATGAAGATTGGATGAAAAAATATATGCTGATATTTCAGGACTCTATTAGTTTTTTGGAAGATTGGAAACCCCTTTCAATGAAGGTGTTTTTCGCCCATCTCTGCTTAGGGCTACATCAAGAGGAAACAGTCCATAGAGATAGGACTTAGAACTACTTCATTCTGTGAAGTTTGAAGAAGCCAGCACAAACCGTGTTTGATTTACGGTTCCAACTACATCTATCCATATAGCAGAAAACAGAGTGAAACCTAACAATCGAAACTGTTAGTACAAACGAATGCTTCAACCTAGAATTCCAAAACTTGGGCAGCCAAGTGAGATTGTTGTAGTGATGATTACCTGAAAGTATTGTGAAGATTAGATGAAAAAATATATGCTGAGAATTCAGGAGACTCATGGTTTTTTGGAAGCTTGGAAGACCTTTTCAATGAAACTTTGTTTCCGACAGGCTATACTTAGGGCTTAATCAAGTGGAAAAAAACCATAGAGATAGAACATGGAACTACTTCATTGTGTCAAGTTTCAAGAAGCTAGCACAAACCGTGTTTGATTTAGAGTTCTAACTACACCTATCCGTATATGAGAAAACAGAGTGAAACGTGAAAATTGAAACTGTTACTGCAAACGAATGCTTCAACCTAGAAGAACGAAAGTTGGGCAGCCAAGTGGGATTGTTGTAGTGACCATTACCTGAAAGTATCATGAAGATTGAATGAAAAAATGTATGCTGATATTTCAGGACTGTAGTACTTTTTTGGAAGATTGGAAACCCCTTTCAATGAAGGTGTTTTTCGGCCATCTCTGCTTAGGGCTACATCAAGAGGAAACAGTCCATAGAGATAGCACTTAGAACTACTTCATTCTGTGAAGTTTCAAGAAGCCAGCACAAACCGTGTTTGATTTACGGTTCCAACTACATCTATCCATATAGCAGAAAACAGAGTGAAACCTAACAATCGAAACTGTTAGTAAAAACGAATGCTTCAACATAGAAGTACGAAACTTGGGCAGCCAAGTGAAATTGTTGTAGTGATGATTACCTGAAAGTATTGTGAAGATTGGATGAAAAAATATATGCTGAGAATTCAGGAGACTCATGGTTTTTTGGAAGCTTGGAAGACCTTTTCAATGAAGGTGTTTGCCCGCAAGTCTCTGCTTAGGGCTTAATTAAGCGGACAAACTATGGAGATAGAACATGGAACTACTTCATTGTGTCAAGTTTCAAGAAGCTAGCACAAACCGTGTTTGATTTAGAGTCCTAACTACACCTATCAGTATATGAGAAAACAGAGTGAAACGTGAAAATTGAAACTGTTACTGAAAACGAATGCTTCAACTTAGAAGAACGAAAGTTGGGCAGCCAAGTGGGATTGTTGTAGTGATCACTACATGAAAGTATCATGAAGATTGGATGAAAAAATATATGCTGATATTTCAGGAATGTAGTAGTTTTTTAGAAGATTGGAAACCCCTTTCAATGAAGGTGTTTTTCGCCCATCTCTGCTTAGGGCTACATCAAGAGGAAACAAACCATAGAGATAGAACTTAAAACTACTTCATTCTGTGAAGTTTCAAGAAGCTACCACAAACCGTGTTTGATTTACAGTTCCAACGACATCTATCCATATAGGAGAAAACAGAGTGAAACCTAACAATCGAAACTGTTAGTACAAACGAATGCTTCAACCTAGAATTACAAAACTTGGGCAGCCAAGTGAGATTGTTGTAGTGATGATTACCTGAAAGTATTGTGAAGATTAGATGAAAAAATATATGCTGAGAATTCAGGAGACTCATGGTTTTTTGGAAGCTTGGAAGACTTTTCAATGAAAGTTTGTTTCCGACAGGCTCTGCTTAGGGCTTAATCAAGCGGAAACAAACCATAGAGATAGAACATGGAACTACTTCATTGTGTCAAGTTTCAAGAAGCTAGCACAAACCGTGTTTGATTTAGAGTTCTAACTACACCTATCCGTATATGAGAAAACAGAGTGAAACGTGAAAATTGAAACTGTTACTGCAAACGAATGCTTCAACCTAGAAGAACGAAAGTTGGGCAGCCAAGTGGGATTGTTGTAGTGATCACTACATGAAAGTATCATGAAGATTGGATGAAAAAATATATGCTGATATTTCAGGACTTTTGTAGTTTTTTGGAAGATTGGAAACCCCTTTCAATGAAGGTGTTTTTCGCCCATCTCTGCTTAGGGTTACATCAAGAGGAAACAAACCATAGAGATGGAACTTAAAACTACTTCATTCTGTGAAGTTTCAAGAAGCTACCACAAACCGTGTTTGATTTACAGTTCCAACTACATCTATCCATATAGGAGAAAACAGAGTGAAACCTAACAATCGAAACTGTTAGTGCAAACGAATGCTTCAACCTAGAATTACAAAACTTGGGCAGCCAAGTGAGATTGTTGTAGTGATGATTACCTGAAAGTATTGTGAAGATTAGATGAAAAAATATATGCTGATAATTCAGGAGACTCATGGTTTTTTGGAAGCTTGGAAGACCTTTCAATGAAAGTTTGTTTCCGACAGGCTCTGCTTAGGGCTTAATCAAGCGGAAACAAACCATAGAGATAGAACATGGAACTATTTCGTTGTGTCAAGTTTCAAGAAGCAAGCACAAACCGTGTTTGATTTAGAGTTCTAACTACACCTATCCTTATATGAGAAAACAGAGTGAAACGTGAAAATTGAAACTGTTACTGAAAACGAATGCTTCAACCAAGAAGAACGAAAGTTGGGCAGCCAAGTGGGATTGTTGTAGTGATCACTACATGAAAGTATCATGAAGATTGGATGAAAAAATATATGCTGATATTTCAGGACTCTATTAGTTTTTTGGAAGATTGGAAACCCCTTTCAATGAAGGTGTTTTTCGCCCATCTCTGCTTAGGGCTACATCAAGAGGAAACAGTCCATAGAGATAGGACTTAGAACTACTTCATTCTGTGAAGTTTGAAGAAGCCAGCACAAACCGTGTTTGATTTACGGTTCCAACTACATCTATCCATATAGCAGAAAACAGAGTGAAACCTAACAATCGAAACTGTTAGTACAAACGAATGCTTCAACCTAGAATTCCAAAACTTGGGCAGCCAAGTGAGATTGTTGTAGTGATGATTACCTGAAAGTATTGTGAAGATTAGATGAAAAAATATATGCTGAGAATTCAGGAGACTCATGGTTTTTTGGAAGCTTGGAAGACCTTTTCAATGAAACTTTGTTTCCGACAGGCTATACTTAGGGCTTAATCAAGTGGAAAAAAACCATAGAGATAGAACATGGAACTACTTCATTGTGTCAAGTTTCAAGAAGCTAGCACAAACCGTGTTTGATTTAGAGTTCTAACTACACCTATCCGTATATGAGAAAACAGAGTGAAACGTGAAAATTGAAACTGTTACTGCAAACGAATGCTTCAACCTAGAAGAACGAAAGTTGGGCAGCCAAGTGGGATTGTTGTAGTGACCATTACCTGAAAGTATCATGAAGATTGAATGAAAAAATGTATGCTGATATTTCAGGACTGTAGTACTTTTTTGGAAGATTGGAAACCCCTTTCAATGAAGGTGTTTTTCGGCCATCTCTGCTTAGGGCTACATCAAGAGGAAACAGTCCATAGAGATAGCACTTAGAACTACTTCATTCTGTGAAGTTTCAAGAAGCCAGCACAAACCGTGTTTGATTTACGGTTCCAACTACATCTATCCATATAGCAGAAAACAGAGTGAAACCTAACAATCGAAACTGTTAGTAAAAACGAATGCTTCAACATAGAAGTACGAAACTTGGGCAGCCAAGTGAAATTGTTGTAGTGATGATTACCTGAAAGTATTGTGAAGATTGGATGAAAAAATATATGCTGAGAATTCAGGAGACTCATGGTTTTTGGAAGCTTGGAAGACCTTTTCAATGAAGGTGTTTGCCCGCAAGTCTCTGCTTAGGGCTTAATTAAGCGGAAACAAACTATGGAGATAGAACATGGAACTACTTCATTGTGTCAAGTTTCAAGAAGCTAGCACAAACCGTGTTTGATTTAGAGTCCTAACTACACCTATCAGTATATGAGAAAACAGAGTGAAACGTGAAAATTGAAACTGTTACTGAAAACGAATGCTTCAACTTAGAAGAACGAAAGTTGGGCAGCCAAGTGGGATTGTTGTAGTGATCACTACATGAAAGTATCATGAAGATTGGATGAAAAAATATATGCTGATATTTCAGGAATGTAGTAGTTTTTTAGAAGATTGGGAAACCCCTTTCAATGAAGGTGTTTTTCGCCCATCTCTGCTTAGGGCTACATCAAGAGGAAACAAACCATAGAGATAGAACTTAAAACTACTTCATTCTGTGAAGTTTCAAGAAGCTACCACAAACCGTGTTTGATTTACAGTTCCAACGACATCTATCCATATAGGAGAAAACAGAGTGAAACCTAACAATCGAAACTGTTAGTACAAACGAATGCTTCAACCTAGAATTACAAAACTTGGGCAGCCAAGTGAGATTGTTGTAGTGATGATTACCTGAAAGTATTGTGAAGATTAGATGAAAAAATATATGCTGAGAATTCAGGAGACTCATGGTTTTTTGGAAGCTTGGAAGACTTTTCAATGAAAGTTTGTTTCCGACAGGCTCTGCTTAGGGCTTAATCAAGCGGAAACAAACCATAGAGATAGAACATGGAACTACTTCATTGTGTCAAGTTTCAAGAAGCTAGCACAAACCGTGTTTGATTTAGAGTTCTAACTACACCTATCCGTATATGAGAAAACAGAGTGAAACGTGAAAATTGAAACTGTTACTGCAAACGAATGCTTCAACCTAGAAGAACGAAAGTTGGGCAGCCAAGTGGGATTGTTGTAGTGATCACTACATGAAAGTATCATGAAGATTGGATGAAAAAATATATGCTGATATTTCAGGACTTTTGTAGTTTTTTGGAAGATTGGAAACCCCTTTCAATGAAGGTGTTTTTCGCCCATCTCTGCTTAGGGTTACATCAAGAGGAAACAAACCATAGAGATGGAACTTAAAACTACTTCATTCTGTGAAGTTTCAAGAAGCTACCACAAACCGTGTTTGATTTACAGTTCCAACTACATCTATCCATATAGGAGAAAACAGAGTGAAACCTAACAATCGAAACTGTTAGTGCAAACGAATGCTTCAACCTAGAATTACAAAACTTGGGCAGCCAAGTGAGATTGTTGTAGTGATGATTACCTGAAAGTATTGTGAAGATTAGATGAAAAAATATATGCTGAGAATTCAGGAGACTCATGGTTTTTTGGAAGCTTGGAAGACCTTTTCAATGAAGGTGTTTGCCCGCAAGTCTCTGCTTAGGGCTTAATTAAGCGGAAACAAACTATGGAGATAGAACATGGAACTACTTCATTGTGTCAAGTTTCAAGAAGCTAGCACAAACCGTGTTTGATTTAGAGTTCTAACTACACCTATCCGTATATGAGAAAACAGAGTGAAACGTGAAAATTGAAACTGTTACTGAATACGAATGCTTCAACTTAGAAGAACGAAAGTTGGGCAGCCAAGTGGGATTGTTGTAGTGATCACTACACGAAAGTATCATGAAGATTGGATGAAAAAATATATGCTGATATTTCAGGACTGTAGTAGTTTTTTGGAAGATTGGAAACCCCTTTCAATGAAGGTGTTTTTCGCCCATCTCTGCTTAGGGCTACATCAAGAGGAAACAAACCATAGAGATAGAACTTAAAACTACTTCATTCTGTGAAGCTTCAAGAAGCTACCACAAACCGTGTTTGATTTACAGTTCCAACTACATCTATCCATATAGGAGAAAACAGAGTGAAACCTAACAATCGAAACTGTTAGTACAAACGAATGCTTCAACCTAGAATTACAAAACTTGGGCAGCCAAGTGAGATTGTTGTAGTGATGATTACCTGAAAGTATTGTGAAGATTAGATGAAAAAATATATGCTGAGAATTCAGGAGACTCATGGTTTTTTGGAAGCTTGGAAGACCTTTTCAATGAAACTTTGTTTCCGACAGGCTCTACTTAGGGCTTAATCAAGTGGAAACAAACCATAGAGATAGAACATGGAACTACTTCATTGTGTCAAGTTTCAAGAAGCTAGCACAAACCGTGTTTGATTTAGAGTTCTAACTACACCTATCCGTATATGAGAAAACAGAGTGAAACGTGAAAATTGAAACTGTTACTGCAAACGAATGCTTCAACCTAGAAGAACGAAAGTTGGGCAGCCAAGTGAGATTGTGGTAGTGATCACTACATGAAAGTATCATGAAGATTGGATGAAAAAATATATGCTGATATTTCAGGACTGTAGTAGTTTTTTGGAAGATTGGAAACCCCTTTCAATGAAGGTGTTTTTCGCCCATCTCTGCTTAGGGCTACATCAAGAGGAAACAAACCATAGAGATGGAACTTAAAACTACTTCATTCTGTGAAGTATCAAGAAGCTACCACAAACCGTGTTTGATTTACAGTTCCAACTACATCTATCCATATAGGAGAAAACAGAGTGAAACCTAACAATCGAAACTGTTAGTGCAAACGAATGCTTCAACCTAGAATTACAAAACTTGGGCAGCCAAGTGAGATTGTTGTAGTGATGATTACCTGAAAGTATTGTGAAGATTAGATGAAAAAATATATGCTGAGAATTCAGGAGACTCATGGTTTTTTGGAAGCTTGGAAGACCTTTCAATGAAAGTTTGTTTCCGACAGGCTCTGCTTAGGGCTTAATCAAGCGGAAACAAACCATAGAGATAGAACATGGAACTATTTCATTGTGTCAAGTTTCAATAAGCTAGCACAAACCGTGTTTGATTCAGAGTATTAACTACACCTATCCGTATATGAGAAAACAGAGTGAAACGTGAAAATCGAAACTGTTACTGCAAACGAATGCTTCAACCTAGAAGAACGAAAGTTGGGCAGCCAAGTGGGATTGTTGTAGTGACCATTACCTGAAAGTATCATGAAGATTGGATGAAAAAATGTATGCTGATATTTCAGGACTTTTGTAGTTTTTTGGAAGATTGGAAACCCCTTTCAATGAAGGTGTTTTTCGCCCATCTCTGCTTAGGGCTACCTCAAGAGGAAACAGTCCATAGAGATAGCACTTAGAACTACTTCATTCTGTGAAGTTTCAAGAAGCCAGCACAAACCGTGTTTGATTTACGGTTCCAACTACATCTATCCATATAGCAGAAAACAGAGTGAAACCTAACAATCGAAACTGTTAGTATAAACGAATGCTTCAACCTAGAAGTACGAAACTTGGGCAGCCAAGTGAAATTGTTGTAGTGATGATTACCTGAAAGTATTGTGAAGATTGGATGAAAAAATATATGCTGAGAATTCAGGAGACTCATGGTTTTTTGGAAGCTTGGAAGACCTTTTCAATGAAGGTGTTTGCCCGCAAGTCTCTGCTTAGGGCTTAATTAAGCGGAAACAAACTATGGAGATAGAACATGGAACTACTTCATTGTGTCAAGTTTCAAGAAGCTAGCACAAACCGTGTTTGATTTAGAGTTCTAACTACACCTATCCGTATATGAGAAAACAGAGTGAAACGTGAAAATTGAAACTGTTACTGAAAACGAATGCTTCAAGTTAGAAGAACGAAAGTTGGGCAGCCAAGTGGGATTGTTGTAGTGATCACTACATGAAAGTATCATGAAGATTGGATGAAAAAATATATGCTGATATTTCAGGAATGTAGTAGTTTTTTAGAAGATTGGAAACCCCTTTCAATGAAGGTGTTTTTCGCCCATCTCTGCTTAGGGCTACATCAAGAGGAAACAAACCATAGAGATAGAACTTAAAACTACTTCATTCTGTGAAGTTTCAAGAAGCTACCACAAACCGTGTTTGATTTACAGTTCCAACGACATCTATCCATATAGGAGAAAACAGAGTGAAACCTAACAATCGAAACTGTTAGTACAAACGAATGCTTCAACCTAGAATTACAAAACTTGGGCAGCCAAGTGAGATTGTTGTAGTGATGATTACCTGAAAGTATTGTGAAGATTAGATGAAAAAATATATGCTGAGAATTCAGGAGACTCATGGTTTTTGGAAGCTTGGAAGACCTTTCAATGAAAGTTTGTTTCCGACAGGCTCTGCTTAGGGCTTAATCAAGCGGAAACAAACCATAGAGATAGATCATGGAACTACTTCATTGTGTCAAGTTTCAAGAAGCTAGCACAAACCGTGTTTGATTTAGAGTTCTAACTACACCTATCCGTATATGAGAAAACAGAGTGAATTGTGAAAATTGAAACTGTTACTGCAAACGAATGCTTCAACCTAGAAGAACGAAAGTTGGGCAGCCAAGTGGGATTGTTGTAGTGATCACTACATGAAAGTATCATGAAGATTGGATGAAAAAATATATGCTGATATTTCAGGACTGTAGTAGTTTTTTGGAAGATTGGAAACCCCTTTCAATGAAGGTGTTTTTCGCCCATCTCTGCTTAGGGCTACATCAAGAGGAAACAAACCATAGAGATGGAACTTAAAACTACTTCATTCTGTGAAGTTTCAAGAAGCTACCACAAACCGTGTTTGATTTACAGTTCCAACTACATCTATCCATATAGGAGAAAACAGAGTGAAACCTAACAATCGAAACTGTTAGTGCAAACGAATGTTTCAACCTAGAATTACAAAACTTGGGCAGCCAAGTGAGATTGTTGTAGTGATGATTACCTGAAAGTATTGTGAAGATTAGATGAAAAAATATATGCTGAGAATTCAGGAGACTCATGGTTTTTTGGAAGCTTGGAAGACCTTTTCAATGAAAGTTTGTTTCCAACAGGCTCTGCTTAGGGCTTAATCAAGCGGAAACAAACCATAGAGATAGAACATGGAACTACTTCATTGTGTCAAGTTTCAAGAAGCTAGCACAAACCGTGTTTGATTCAGAGTTCTAACTACACCTATCCGTATATGAGAAAACAGAGTGAAACGTGAAAATTGAAACTGTTACTGCAAACGAATGCTTCAACCTAGAAGAACGAAAGTTGGGCAGCCAAGTGGGATTGTTGTAGTGACCATTACCTGAAAGTATCATGAAGATTGAATGAAAAAATGTATGCTGATATTTCAGGACTTTTGTAGTTTTTTGGAAGATTGGAAACCCCTTTCAATGAAGGTGTTTTTCGCCCATCTTTGCTTATGGCTACATCAAGAGGAAACAGTCCATAGAGATAGCACTTAGAACTACTTCATTCTGTGAAGTTTCAAGAAGCCAGCACAAACCGTGTTTGATTACGGTTCCAACTACATCTATCCATATAGCAGAAAACAGAGTGAAACCTAACAATCGAAACTGTTAGTAAAAACGAATGCTTCAACATAGAAGTACGAAACTTGGGCAGCCAAGTGAAATTGTTGTAGTGATGATTACCTGAAAGTATTGTGAAGATTAGATGAAAAAATATATGCTGAGAATTCAGGAGACTCATGGTTTTTTGGAAGCTTAGCTTGGAAGACATTTTCAATGAAAGTTTGTGCCCGACAGGCTCTGCTTAGTGTTTAATCAAGCGGAAACAAACCATAGAGATAGAACATGGAACTACTTCATTGTGTCAAGTTTCAAGAAGCTAGCACAAACCGTGTTTGATTTAGAGTTCTAACTACACCTATCCGTATATGAGAAAACAGAGTGAAACGTGAAAATTGAAACTGTTACTGAAAACGAATGCTTCAACATAGAAGAACGAAAGTTGGGCAGCCAAGTGGGATTGTTGTAGTGATTACTACATGAAAGTATCATGAAGATTGGATGAAAAAATATATGCTGATATTTCAGCACTTTAGTAGTTTTTTGGAAGATTGGAAACCTCTCTCAATGAAGGTGTTTTCGCTCATCTCTGCTTAGGGCTACATCAAGAGGAAACAAACCATAGAGATAGAACTTAAAACTACTTCATTCTGTGAAATTTCAAGAAGCTACCACAAACCGTGTTTGATTTACAGTTCCAACTACATCTATCCATATAGCAGAAAACAGAGTGAAACCTAACAATCGAAACTGTTAGTAAAAACGAATGCTTCAACATAGAAGTACGAAACTTGGGCAGCCAAGTGAAATTGTTGTAGTGATGATTACCTGAAAGTATTGTGAAGATTGGAAGAAAAAATATATGCTGAGAATTCAGGAGACTCATGGCTTTTTGGAAGCTTGGAAGACCTTTTCAATGAAGGTGTTTGCCCGCAAGTCTCTGCTTAGGGCTTAATTAAGCGGAAACAAAGAATGCAGATAGAACATGGAACTACTTCATTGTGTCAAGTTTCAAGAAGCTAGCACAAACCGTGTTTGATTTAGAGTTCTAACTACACCTATCCGTATATGAGAAAACAGAGTGAAACGTGAAAATTGAAACTGTTACTGAAAACGAATGCTTCAAGTTAGAAGAACGAAAGTTGGGCAGCCAAGTGGGATTGTTGTAGTGATCACTACATGAAAGTATCATGAAGATTGGATGAAAAAATATATGCGGATATTCAGGACTGTAGTAGTTTTTTTGGAAGATTGGAAACCCCTTTCAATGAAGGTGTTTTTCGCCCATCTCTGCTTAGGGCTACATCAAGAGGAAACAATCCTTAGAGATAGCACTTAGAACTACTTCATTCTGTTAAGTTTCAAGAAGCTAGCACAAACCGTGTTGGATTTACGGTTCCAACTACATCTATACATATAGCAGAAAAAAGAGAGTGAAACCTAACAATCGAAACTGTTAGTGCAAACGAATGCTTCAACCTAGAAGTACGAAACTTGGGCAGCCAAGTGAGATTGTTGTAGTGATGATTACCTGAAAGTATTGTGAAGATTGGATGAAAAAATATATGCTGAGAATTCAGGAGACTCATGGTTTTTTGGAAGCTTGGAAGACCTTTTCAATGAAGGTGTTTGCCTGCAAGTCTCTGCTTAGGGCTTAATTAAGCGGAAACAAACTATGGAGATAGAACATGGAACTACTTCATTCTGTCAAGTTTCAATAAGCTAGCACAAACCGTGTTTGATTTAGAGTTCTAACTACACCTATCCGTATATGAGAAAACAGAGTGAAACGTGAAAATTGAAACTGTTACTGAAAACGAATGCTTCATGTTAGAAGAACGAAAGTTGGGCAGCCAAGTGGGATTGTTGTAGTGATCACTACATTAAAGTATCATGAAGATTGGATGAAAAAATATATGCTGATATTTCAGGACTTTAGAAGTTTTTTGGAAGATTGGAAACCCCTTTCAATGAAGGTGTTTTTCGCCCATCTCTGCTTAGGGATACATCAAGAGGAAACAAACCATAGAGATAGAACTTAAAACTACTTCATTCTGTGAAGTTTCAAGAAGCTAGCAGAAACCGTGTTTGATTTACGGTTCCAACTACATCTATCCATATAGCAGAAAACAGAGTGAAACCTAACAATCGAAACTGTTAGTTCAAATGAATGCTTCAACCTAGAAGTACGAAACTTGGGCAGCCAAGTGAGATTGTTGTAGTGATGATTACCTGAAAGTATTGAGAAGATTGGATGAAAAAATATATGCTCAGAATTCAGGAGACTCATGGTTTTTTGGAAGCTTGGAAGACATTTTCAATGAAGGTGTTTGCCCGCAAGTCTCTGCTTAGGGCTTAATTAAGCGGAAACAAACCATAAAGATAGAACATGGAACTACTTCATTGTGTCAAGTTTCAAGAAGCTAGCACAAACCGTGTTTGATTCAGAGTTCTAACTACACCTATCCGTATATGAGAAAACAGAGTGAAACGTGAAAATTGAAACTGTTACTGCAAACGAATGCTTCAACCTAGAAGAACGAAAGTTGGGCAGCCAAGTGGGATTGTTGTAGTGACCATTACCTGAAAGTATCATGAAGATTGGATGAAAAAATGTATGCTGATATTTCAGGACTTTTGTAGTTTTTTGGAAGATTGGAAACCCCTTTCAATGAAGGTGTTTTTCGCCCATCTCTGCTTAGGGCTACATCAAGAGGAAACAGTCTATAGAGATAGCACTTAGAACTACTTCATTCTGTGAAGTTTCAAGAAGCCAGCACAAGCCGTGTTTGATTTACGGTTCCAACTACATCTATCCATATAGCAGAAAACAGAGTGAAACCTAACAATCGAAACTGTTAGTAAAAACGAATGCTTCAACATAGAAGTACGAAACTTGGGCAGCCAAGTGAAATTGTTGTAGTGATGATTACCTGAAAGTATTGTGAAGATTGGATGAAAAAATATATGCTGAGAATTCAGGAGACTCATGGTTTTTTGGAAGTTTGGAAGACCTTTTCAATAAAGGTGTTTGCCCACAAGTCTCTGCTTAGGGCTTAATTAAGCGGAAACAAACTATGGAGATAGAACATGGAACTACTTCATTGTCTCAAGTTTCAAAACGCTAGCACAAACCGTGTTTGATTTAGAGTTCTAACTACACCTATCAGTATATGAGAAAACAGAGTGAAACGTGAAAATTGAAACTGTTACTGAAAACGAATGCTTCAACTTAGAAGAACGAAAGTTGGGCAGCCAAGTGGGATTGTTGTAGTGATCACTACATGAAAGTATCATGAAGATTGGATGAAAAAATGTATGCTGATATTTCAGGAATGTAGTAGTTTTTTGGAAGATTGGAAACCCCTTTCAATGAAGGTGTTTTTCGCCCATCTCTGCTTAGGGCTACATCAAGAGGAAACAAACCATAGAGATGGAACTTAAAACTACTTCATTCTGTGAAGTTTCAAGAAGCTACCACAAACCGTGTTTGATTTACAGTTCCAACTACATCTATCCATATAGGAGAAAACAGAGTGAAACCTAACAATCGAAACTGTTAGTGCAAACGAATGCTTCAACCTAGAATTACAAAACTTGGGCAGCCAAGTGAGATTGTTGTAGTGATGATTACCTGAAAGTATTGTGAAGATTAGATGAAAAAATATATGCTGAGAATTCAGGAGACTCATGGTTTTTTGGAAGCTTGGAAGACATTTTCAATGAAAGTTTGTTTCCGACAGGCTCTACTTAGGGCTTAATCAAGCGGAAACAAACCATAGAGATAGAACATGGAACTATTTCATTGTGTCAAGTTTCAATAAGCTAGCACAAACCGTGTTTGATTCAGAGTATTAACTACACGTATCCGTATATGAGAAAACAGAGTGAAACGTGAAAATCGAAACTGTTACTGCAAACGAATGCTTCAACCTAGAAGAACGAAAGTTGGGCAGCCAAGTGGGATTGTTGTAGTGACCATTACCTGAAAGTATCATGAAGATTGGATGAAAAAATGTATGCTGATATTTCAGGACTTTTGTAGTTTTTTGGAAGATTGGAAACCCCTTTCAATGAAGGTGTTTTTCGCCCATCTCTGCTTAGGGCTACCTCAAGAGGAAACAGTCCATAGAGATAGCACTTAGAACTACTTCATTCTGTGAAGTTTCAAGAAGCCAGCACAAACCGTGTTTGATTTACGGTTCCAACTACATCTATCCATATAGCAGAAAACAGAGTGAAACCTAACAATCGAAACTGTTAGTAAAAACGAATGCTTCAACCTAGAAGTACGAAACTTGGGCAGCCAAGTGAAATTGTTGTAGTGATGATTACCTGAAAGTATTGTGAAGATTGGATGAAAAAATATATGCTGAGAATTCAGGAGACTCATGGTTTTTTGGAAGCTTGGAAGACCTTTTCAATGAAGGTGTTTGCCCGCAAGTCTCTGCTTAGGGCTTAATTAAGCGGAAACAAACTATGGAGATAGAACATGGAACTACTTCATTGTGTCAAGTTTCAAGAAGCTAGCACAAACCGTGTTTGATTTAGAGTTCTAACTACACCTATCAGTATATGAGAAAACAGAGTGAAACGTGAAAATTGAAACTGTTACTGAAAACTAATGCTTCAACTTAGAAGAACGAAAGTTGGGCAGCCAAGTGGGATTGTTGTAGTGATCACTACATGAAAGTATCATGAAGATTGGATGAAAAAATATATGCTGATATTTCAGGAATGTAGTAGTTTTTTAGAAGATTGGAAACCCCTTTCAATGAAGGTGTTTTTCGCCCATCTCTGCTTAGGGCTACATCAAGAGGAAACAAACCATAGAGATAGAACTTAAAACTACTTCATTCTGTGAAGTTTCAAGAAGCTACCACAAACCGTGTTTGATTTACAGTTCCAACGACATCTATCCATATAGGAGAAAACAGAGTGAAACCTAACAATCGAAACTGTTAGTACAAACGAATGCTTCAACCTAGAATTACAAAACTTGGGCAGCCAAGTGAGATTGTTGTAGTGATGATTACCTGAAAGTATTGTGAAGATTAGATGAAAAAATATATGCTGAGAATTCAGGAGACTCATGGTTTTTTGGAAGCTTGGAAGACCTTTTCAATGAAAGTTTGTTTCCGACAGGCTCTGCTTAGGGCTTAATCAAGCGGAAACAAACCATAGAGATAGATCATGGAACTACTTCATTGTGTCAAGTTTCAAGAAGCTAGCACAAACCGTGTTTGATTTAGAGTTCTAACTACACCTATCCGTATATGAGAAAACACAGTGAAACGTGAAAATTGAAACTGTTACTGCAAACGAATGCTTCAACCTAGAAGAACGAAAGTTGGGCAGCCAAGTGGGATTGTTGTAGTGATCACTACATGAAAGTATCATGAAGATTGGATGAAAAAATATATGCTGATATTTCAGGACTGTAGTAGTTTTTTGGAAGATTGGAAACCCCTTTCAATGAAGGTGTTTTTCGCCCATCTCTGCTTAGGGCTACATCAAGAGGAAACAAACCATAGAGATGGAACTTAAAACTACTTCATTCTGTGAAGTTTCAAGAAGCTACCACAAACCGTGTTTGATTTACAGTTCCAACTACATCTATCCATATAGGAGAAAACAGAGTGAAACCTAACAATCGAAACTGTTAGTGCAAACGAATGTTTCAACCTAGAATTACAAAACTTGGGCAGCCAAGTGAGATTGTTGTAGTGATGATTACCTGAAAGTATTGTGAAGATTAGATGAAAAAATATATGCTGAGAATTCAGGAGACTCATGGTTTTTTGGAAGCTTGGAAGACCTTTTCAATGAAAGTTTGTTTCCAACAGGCTCTGCTTAGGGCTTAATCAAGCGGAAACAAACCATAGAGATAGAACATGGAACTACTTCATTGTGTCAAGTTTCAAGAAGCTAGCACAAACCGTGTTTGATTCAGAGTTCTAACTACACCTATCCGTATATGAGAAAACAGAGTGAAACGTGAAAATTGAAACTGTTACTGCAAACGAATGCTTCAACCTAGAAGAACGAAAGTTGGGCAGCCAAGTGGGATTGTTGTAGTGATCACTACATGAAAGTATCATGAAGATTGAATGAAAAAATGTATGCTGATATTTCAGGACTTTTGTGGTTTTTTGGAAGATTGGAAACCCCTTTCAATGAAGGTGTTTTTCGCCCATCTCTGCTTGGGCTACATCAAGAGGAAACAGTCCATAGAGATAGCACTTAGAACTACTTCATTCTGTGAAGTTTCAAGAAGCCAGCACAAACCGTGTTTGATTTACGGTTCCAACTACATCTATCCATATAGCAGAAAACAGAGTGAAACCTAACAATCGAAACTGTTAGTAAAAACGAATGCTTCAACCTAGAAGTACGAAACTTGGGCAGTCAGGTGAAATTGTTGTAGTGATGATTACCTGAAAGTATTGTGAAGATTGGATGAAAAAATATATGCTGAGAATTCAGGAGACTCGTGGTTTTTTGGAAGCTTGGAAGACCTTTTCAATGAAGGTGTTTGCCCGCAAGTCTCTGCTTAGGGCTTAATTAAGCGGAAACAAACAATGCAGATAGAACATGGAACTACTTCATTGTGTCAAGTTTCAAGAAGCTAGCACAAACCGTGTTTGATTTAGAGTTCTAACTACACCTATCCGTATATGAGAAAACAGAGTGAAACGTGAAAATTGAAACTGTTACTGAAAACGAATGCTTCAACTTAGAAGAACGAAAGTTAGGCAGCCAAGTGGGATTGTTGTAGTGATCACTACATTAAAGTATCATGAAGATTGGATGAAAAAATATATGCTGATATTTCAGGAATGTAGTAGTTTTTTGGAAGATTGGAAACCCCTTTCAATGAAGGTGTTTTTCGCCCATCTCTGCTTAGGGCTACATCAAGAGGAAACAAACCATAGAGATAGAACTTAAAACTACTTCATTCTGTGAAGTTTCAAGAAGCTACCACAAACCGTGTTTGATTTACAGTTCCAACTACATCTATCCATATAGGAGAAAACAGAGTGAAACCTAACAATCGAAACTGTTAGTACAAACGAATGCTTCAACCTAGAATTACAAAACTTGGGCAGCCAAGTGAGATTGTTGTAGTGATGATTACTTGAAAGTATTGTGAAGATTAGATGAAAAAATATATGCTGAGAATTCAGGAGACTCATGGTTTTTTGGAAGCTTGGAAGACCTTTTCAATGAAAGTTTTTTTCCGACAGGCTCTGCTTAGGGCTTAATCAAGCGGAAACAAACCATAGAGATATAACATGGAACTACTTCATTGTGTCAAGTTTCAAGAAGCTAGCACAAACCGTGTTTGATTTAGAGTTCTAACTACACCTATCCGTATATGAGAAAGCAAAGTGAAACGTGAAAATTGAAACTGTTACTGCAAACGAATGCTTCAACCTAGAAGAACGAAAGTTGGGCAGCCAAGTGGGATTGTTGTAGTGATCACTACATGAAAGTATCATGAAGATTGGATGAAAAAAATATATGCTGATATTTCAGGACTGTAGTAGTTTTTTGGAAGATTGGAAACCCCTTTCAATGAAGGTGTTTTTCGCCCATCTCTTCTTAGGGCTACATCAAGAGGAAACAAATCATAGAGATGGAACTTAAAACTACTTCATTCTATGAAGTTTCAAGAAGCTACCACAAACCGTGTTTGATTTACACTTCAAACTACATCTATCCATATAGGAGAAAACAGAGTGAAACCTAACAATTGAAACTGTTAGTGCAAACGAATGCTTCAACCTAGAATTACAAAACTTGGGCAGCCAAGTGAGATTGTTGTAGTGATGATTACCTGAAAGTATTGTGAAGATTAGATGAAATAATATATGC
This sequence comes from Callospermophilus lateralis, assembly GCF_048772815.1. Classification (NCBI taxonomy): domain Eukaryota; kingdom Metazoa; phylum Chordata; class Mammalia; order Rodentia; family Sciuridae; genus Callospermophilus; species Callospermophilus lateralis. The sequence goes on along the minus strand of NW_027517090.1, from coordinate 9,522 downwards.
TGAGAATTCAGGAGACTCATGGTTTTTTGGAAGCTTGGAAGACCTTTTCAATGAAAGTTTGTTTCCGACAGGCTCTGCTTAGGGCTTAATCAAGCGGAAACAAACCTGATTCAGAGTTCTAACTACACCTATCCGTATATGAGAAAACAGAGTGAAACGTGAAAATTGAAACTGTTACTGCAAACGAATGCTTCAACCTAGAAGAACGAAAGTTGGGCAGCCAAGTGGGATTGTTGCAGTGACCGTTACCTGAAAGTATCATGAAGATTGGATGAAAAAATGTATGCTGATATTTCAGGACTTTTGTAGTTTTTTGGAAGATTGGAAACCCCTTTCAATGAAGGTGTTTTTCGCCCATCTCTGCTTAGGGCTACATCAAGAGGAAACAGTCCATAGAGATAGCACTTAGAACTACTTCATCCTGTGAAGTTTCAAGAAGCCAGCACAAACCGTGTTTGATTTACGGTTCCAACTACATCTATCCATATAGCAGAAAACAGAGTGAAACCTAACAATCGAAACTGTTAGTAAAAACGAATGCTTCAACATAGAAGTACGAAACTTGGGCAGCCAAGTGAAATTGTTGTAGTGATAATTACCTGAAAGTATTGTGAAGATTGGATGAAAAAATATATGCTGAGAATTCAGGAGACTCATGGTTTTTTGGAAGCTTGGAAGACCTTTTCAATGAAGGTGTTTGCCCGCAAGTCTCTGCTTAGGGCTTAATTAAGCGGAAACAAACAATGCAGATAGAACATGGAACTACTTCATTGTGTCAAGTTTCAAGAAGCTAGCACAAACCGTGTTTGATTTAGAGTTCTAACTACACCTATCCGTATATGAGAAAACAGAGTGAAACGTGAAAATTGAAACTGTTACTGAAAATGAATGCTTCAACTTAGAAGAACGAAAGTTAGGCAGCCAAGTGGGATTGTTGTAGTGATCACTACATTAAAGTATCATGAAGATTGAATGAAAAAATATATGCTGATATTTCAGGACTTTAGTAGTTTTTTGGAAGATTGGAAACCCCTTTCAATGAAGGTGTTTTTCGCCCATCTCTGCTTAGGGCTACATCAAGAGGAAACAAACCATAGAGATAGAACTTAAAACTACTTCATTCTGTGAAGTTTCAAGAAGCTAGCACAAACCGTGTTTGATTTACGGTTCCAACTACATCTATCCATATAGCAGAAAACAGAGAGAAACCTAACAATCGAAACTGTTAGTGCAAACGAATGCTTCAACCTAGAAGTACGAAACTTGGGCAGTCAAGTGAGATTGTTGTAGTGATGATTACCTGAAAGTAATGTGAAGATTGGATGAAAAAATATATGCTGAGAATTCAGGAGACTCATGGTTTTTTGGAAGCTTGGAAGACCTTTTCAATGAAAGTTTGTGCCCGACAGGCTCTGCTTAGTGCTTAATCAAGCACAAACAAACCATAGAGATAGAACATGGAACTACTTCATTGTGTCAAGTTTCAAGAAGCTAGCACAAACCGTGTTTGATTTAGAGTTCTAACTACACCTATCAGTATATGAGAAAACAGAGTGAAACGTGAAAATTGAAACTGTTACTGAAAACGAATGCTTCAACTTAGAAGAACGAAAGTTGGGCAGCCAAGTGGGATTGTTGTAGTGACCATTACCTGAAAGTATCATGAAGATTGGATGAAAAAATGTATGCTGATATTTCAGGACTTTTGTAGTTTTTTGGAAGATTGGAAACCCCTTTCAATGAAGGTGTTTTTCGCCCATCTCTGCTTAGGGCTACATCAAGATGTAAACAGTCCATAGAGATAGCACTTAGAACTACTTCATTCTGTGAAGTTTCAAGAAGCCAGCACAAACCGTGTTTGATTTACGGTTCCAACTACATCTATCCATATAGCAGAAAACAGAGTGAAACCTAACAATCGAAACTGTTAGTAAAAACGAATGCTTCAACATAGAAGTACGAAACTTGGGCAGCCAAGTGAAATTGTTGTAGTGATGATTACCTGAAAGTATTGTGAAGATTGGATGAAAAAATATATGCTGAGAATTCAGGAGACTCATGGTTTTTTGGAAGCTTGGAAGACCTTTTCAATGAAGGTGTTTGCCCGCAAGTCTCTGCTTAGGGCTTAATTAAGCGGAAACAAACAATGCAGATAGAACATGGAACTACTTCATTGTGTCAAGTTTCAAGAAGCTAGCACAAACCGTGTTTGATTTAGAGTTCTAACTACACCTATCCGTATATGAGAAAACAGAGTGAAACGTGAAAATTGAAACTGTTACTGAAAATGAATGCTTCAACTTAGAAGAACGAAAGTTAGGCAGCCAAGTGGGATTGTTGTAGTGATCACTACATTAAAGTATCATGAAGATTGAATGAAAAAATATATGCTGATATTTCAGGACTTTAGTAGTTTTTTGGAAGATTGGAAACCCCTTTCAATGAAGGTGTTTTTCGCCCATCTCTGCTTAGGGCTTCATCAAGAGGAAACAAACCATAGAGATAGAACTTAAAACTACTTCATTCTGTGAAGTTTCAAGAAGCTAGCACAAACCGTGTTTGATTTACGGTTCCAACTACATCTATCCATATAGCAGAAAACAGAGAGAAACCTAACAATCGAAACTGTTAGTGCAAACGAATGCTTCAACCTAGAAGTACGAAACTTGGGCTGTCAAGTGAGATTGTTGTAGTGATGATTACCTGAAAGTAATGTGAAGATTGGATGAAAAAATATATGCTGAGAATTCAGGAGACTCATGGTTTTTTGGAAGCTTGGAAGACCTTTTCAATGAAAGTTTGTGCCCGACAGGCTCTGCTTAGTGCTTAATCAAGCACAAACAAACCATAGAGATAGAACATGGAACTACTTCATTGTGTCAAGTTTCAAGAAGCTAGCACAAACCGTGTTTGATTTAGAGTTCTAACTACACCTATCCGTATATGAGAAAACAGAGTGAAACGTGAAAATTGAAACTGTTACTGAAAACGAATGCTTCAACTTAGAAGAACGAAAGTTGGGCAGCCAAGTGGGATTGTTGTAGTGACCATTACCTGAAAGTATCATGAAGATTGGATGAAAAAATGTATGATGATATTTCAGGAATTTTGTAGTTTTTTGGAAGATTGGAAACCCCTTTCAATGAAGGTGTTTTTCGCCCATCTCTGCTTAGGGCTACATCAAGAGGAAACAGTCCATAGAGATAGCACTTAGAACTACTTCATTCTGTGAAGTTTCAAGAAGCCAGCACAAACCGTGTTTGATTTACGGTTCCAACTACATCTATCCATATAGCAGAAAACAGAGTGAAACCTAACAATCGAAACTGTTAGTAAAAACGAATGCTTCAACCTAGAAGTACGAAACTTGGGCAGTCAAGTGAAATTGTTGTAGTGATGATTACCTGAAAGTATTGTGAAGATTGGATGAAAAAATATATGCTGAGAATTCAGGAGACTCATGGTTTTTTGGAAGCTTGGAAGACCTTTTCAATGAAGGTGTTTGCCCGCAAGTCTCTGCTTAGGGCTTAATTAAGCGGAAACAAACAATGCAGATAGAACATGGAACTACTTCATTGTGTCAAGTTTCAAGAAGCTAGCACAAACCGTGTTTGATTTAGAGTTCTAACTACACCTATCCGTATATGAGAAAACAGAGTGAAACGTGAAAATTGAAACTGTTACTGAAAACGAATGCTTCAACTTAGAAGAACGAAAGTTAGGCAGCCAAGTGGGATTGTTGTAGTGATCACTACATTAAAGTATCATGAAGATTGGATGAAAAAATATATGCTGATATTTCAGGAATGTAGTAGTTTTTTGGAAGATTGGAAACCCCTTTCAATGAAGGTGTTTTTCGCCCATCTCTGCTTAGGGCTACATCAAGAGGAAACAAACCATAGAGATAGAACTTAAAACTACTTCATTCTGTGAAGTTTCAAGAAGCTACCACAAACCGTGTTTGATTTACAGTTCCAACTACATCTATCCATATAGGAGAAAACAGAGTGAAACCTAACAATCGAAACTGTTAGTACAAACGAATGCTTCAACCTAGAATTACAAAACTTGGGCAGCCAAGTGAGATTGTTGTAGTGATGATTACTTGAAAGTATTGTGAAGATTAGATGAAAAAATATATGCTGAGAATTCAGGAGACTCATGGTTTTTTGGAAGCTTGGAAGACCTTTTCAATGAAAGTTTTTTTCCGACAGGCTCTGCTTAGGGCTTAATCAAGCGGAAACAAACCATAGAGATATAACATGGAACTACTTCATTGTGTCAAGTTTCAAGAAGCTAGCACAAACCGTGTTTGATTTAGAGTTCTAACTACACCTATCCGTATATGAGAAAGCAAAGTGAAACGTGAAAATTGAAACTGTTACTGCAAACGAATGCTTCAACCTAGAAGAACGAAAGTTGGGCAGCCAAGTGGGATTGTTGTAGTGATCACTACATGAAAGTATCATGAAGATTGGATGAAAAAAATATATGCTGATATTTCAGGACTGTAGTAGTTTTTTGGAAGATTGGAAACCCCTTTCAATGAAGGTGTTTTTCGCCCATCTCTTCTTAGGGCTACATCAAGAGGAAACAAATCATAGAGATGGAACTTAAAACTACTTCATTCTATGAAGTTTCAAGAAGCTACCACAAACCGTGTTTGATTTACACTTCAAACTACATCTATCCATATAGGAGAAAACAGAGTGAAACCTAACAATTGAAACTGTTAGTGCAAACGAATGCTTCAACCTAGAATTACAAAACTTGGGCAGCCAAGTGAGATTGTTGTAGTGATGATTACCTGAAAGTATTGTGAAGATTAGATGAAATAATATATGCTGAGAATTCAGGAGACTCATGGTTTTTTGGAAGCTTGGAAGACCTTTTCAATGAAAGTTTGTTTCCGACAGGCTCTGCTTAGGGCTTAATCAAGCGGAAACAAACCTGATTCAGAGTTCTAACTACACCTATCCGTATATGAGAAAACAGAGTGAAACGTGAAAATTGAAACTGTTACTGCAAACGAATGCTTCAACCTAGAAGAACGAAAGTTGGGCAGCCAAGTGGGATTGTTGCAGTGACCGTTACCTGAAAGTATCATGAAGATTGGATGAAAAAATGTATGCTGATATTTCAGGACTTTTGTAGTTTTTTGGAAGATTGGAAACCCCTTTCAATGAAGGTGTTTTTCGCCCATCTCTGCTTAGGGCTACATCAAGAGGAAACAGTCCATAGAGATAGCACTTAGAACTACTTCATCCTGTGAAGTTTCAAGAAGCCAGCACAAACCGTGTTTGATTTACGGTTCCAACTACATCTATCCATATAGCAGAAAACAGAGTGAAACCTAACAATCGAAACTGTTAGTAAAAACGAATGCTTCAACATAGAAGTACGAAACTTGGGCAGCCAAGTGAAATTGTTGTAGTGATAATTACCTGAAAGTATTGTGAAGATTGGATGAAAAAATATATGCTGAGAATTCAGGAGACTCATGGTTTTTTGGAAGCTTGGAAGACCTTTTCAATGAAGGTGTTTGCCCGCAAGTCTCTGCTTAGGGCTTAATTAAGCGGAAACAAACAATGCAGATAGAACATGGAACTACTTCATTGTGTCAAGTTTCAAGAAGCTAGCACAAACCGTGTTTGATTTAGAGTTCTAACTACACCTATCCGTATATGAGAAAACAGAGTGAAACGTGAAAATTGAAACTGTTACTGAAAATGAATGCTTCAACTTAGAAGAACGAAAGTTAGGCAGCCAAGTGGGATTGTTGTAGTGATCACTACATTAAAGTATCATGAAGATTGAATGAAAAAATATATGCTGATATTTCAGGACTTTAGTAGTTTTTTGGAAGATTGGAAACCCCTTTCAATGAAGGTGTTTTTCGCCCATCTCTGCTTAGGGCTACATCAAGAGGAAACAAACCATAGAGATAGAACTTAAAACTACTTCATTCTGTGAAGTTTCAAGAAGCTAGCACAAACCGTGTTTGATTTACGGTTCCAACTACATCTATCCATATAGCAGAAAACAGAGAGAAACCTAACAATCGAAACTGTTAGTGCAAACGAATGCTTCAACCTAGAAGTACGAAACTTGGGCAGTCAAGTGAGATTGTTGTAGTGATGATTACCTGAAAGTAATGTGAAGATTGGATGAAAAAATATATGCTGAGAATTCAGGAGACTCATGGTTTTTTGGAAGCTTGGAAGAACTTTTCAATGAAAGTTTGTGCCCGACAGGCTCTGCTTAGTGCTTAATCAAGCACAAACAAACCATAGAGATAGAACATGGAACTACTTCATTGTGTCAAGTTTCAAGAAGCTAGCACAAACCGTGTTTGATTTAGAGTTCTAACTACAACTATCAGTATATGAGAAAACAGAGTGAAACGTGAAAATTGAAACTGTTACTGAAAACGAATGCTTCAACTTAGAAGAACGAAAGTTGGGCAGCCAAGTGGGATTGTTGTAGTGACCATTACCTGAAAGTATCATGAAGATTGGATGAAAAAATGTATGCTGATATTTCAGGACTTTTGTAGTTTTTTGGAAGATTGGAAACCCCTTTCAATGAAGGTGTTTTTCGCCCATCTCTGCTTAGGGCTACATCAAGAGGAAACAGTCCATAGAGATAGCACTTAGAACTACTTCATCCTGTGAAGTTTCAAGAAGCCAGCACAAACCGTGTTTGATTTACGGTTCCAACTACATCTATCCATATAGCAGAAAACAGAGTGAAACCTAACAATCGAAACTGTTAGTAAAAACGAATGCTTCAACATAGAAGTACGAAACTTGGGCAGCCAAGTGAAATTGTTGTAGTGATAATTACCTGAAAGTATTGTGAAGATTGGATGAAAAAATATATGCTGAGAATTCAGGAGACTCATGGTTTTTTGGAAGCTTGGAAGACCTTTTCAATGAAGGTGTTTGCCCGCAAGTCTCTGCTTAGGGCTTAATTAAGCGGAAACAAACAATGCAGATAGAACATGGAACTACTTCATTGTGTCAAGTTTCAAGAAGCTAGCACAAACCGTGTTTGATTTAGAGTTCTAACTACACCTATCCGTATATGAGAAAACAGAGTGAAACGTGAAAATTGAAACTGTTACTGAAAATGAATGCTTCAACTTAGAAGAACGAAAGTTAGGCAGCCAAGTGGGATTGTTGTAGTGATCACTACATTAAAGTATCATGAAGATTGAATGAAAAAATATATGCTGATATTTCAGGACTTTAGTAGTTTTTTGGAAGATTGGAAACCCCTTTCAATGAAGGTGTTTTTCGCCCATCTCTGCTTAGGGCTACATCAAGAGGAAACAAACCATAGAGATAGAACTTAAAACTACTTCATTCTGTGAAGTTTCAAGAAGCTAGCACAAACCGTGTTTGATTTACGGTTCCAACTACATCTATCCATATAGCAGAAAACAGAGAGAAACCTAACAATCGAAACTGTTAGTGCAAACGAATGCTTCAACCTAGAAGTACGAAACTTGGGCAGTCAAGTGAGATTGTTGTAGTGATGATTACCTGAAAGTAATGTGAAGATTGGATGAAAAAATATATGCTGAGAATTCAGGAGACTCATGGTTTTTTGGAAGCTTGGAAGACCTTTTCAATGAAAGTTTGTGCCCGACAGGCTCTGCTTAGTGCTTAATCAAGCACAAACAAACCATAGAGATAGAACATGGAACTACTTCATTGTGTCAAGTTTCAAGAAGCTAGCACAAACCGTGTTTGATTTAGAGTTCTAACTACACCTATCAGTATATGAGAAAACAGAGTGAAACGTGAAAATTGAAACTGTTACTGAAAACGAATGCTTCAACTTAGAAGAACGAAAGTTGGGCAGCCAAGTGGGATTGTTGTAGTGACCATTACCTGAAAGTATCATGAAGATTGGATGAAAAAAATGTATGCTGATATTTCAGGACTTTTGTAGTTTTTTGGAAGATTGGAAACCCCTTTCAATGAAGGTGTTTTTCGCCCATCTCTGCTTAGGGCTACATCAAGATGTAAACAGTCCATAGAGATAGCACTTAGAACTACTTCATTCTGTGAAGTTTCAAGAAGCCAGCACAAACCGTGTTTGATTTACGGTTCCAACTACATCTATCCATATAGCAGAAAACAGAGTGAAACCTAACAATCGAAACTGTTAGTAAAAACGAATGCTTCAACATAGAAGTACGAAACTTGGGCAGCCAAGTGAAATTGTTGTAGTGATGATTACCTGAAAGTATTGTGAAGATTGGATGAAAAAATATATGCTGAGAATTCAGGAGACTCATGGTTTTTTGGAAGCTTGGAAGACCTTTTCAATGAAGGTGTTTGCCCGCAAGTCTCTGCTTAGGGCTTAATTAAGCGGAAACAAACAATGCAGATAGAACATGGAACTACTTCATTGTGTCAAGTTTCAAGAAGCTAGCACAAACCGTGTTTGATTTAGAGTTCTAACTACACCTATCCGTATATGAGAAAACAGAGTGAAACGTGAAAATTGAAACTGTTACTGAAAATGAATGCTTCAACTTAGAAGAACGAAAGTTAGGCAGCCAAGTGGGATTGTTGTAGTGATCACTACATTAAAGTATCATGAAGATTGAATGAAAAAATATATGCTGATATTTCAGGACTTTAGTAGTTTTTTGGAAGATTGGAAACCCCTTTCAATGAAGGTGTTTTTCGCCCATCTCTGCTTAGGGCTTCATCAAGAGGAAACAAACCATAGAGATAGAACTTAAAACTACTTCATTCTGTGAAGTTTCAAGAAGCTAGCACAAACCGTGTTTGATTTACGGTTCCAACTACATCTATCCATATAGCAGAAAACAGAGAGAAACCTAACAATCGAAACTGTTAGTGCAAACGAATGCTTCAACCTAGAAGTACGAAACTTGGGCTGTCAAGTGAGATTGTTGTAGTGATGATTACCTGAAAGTAATGTGAAGATTGGATGAAAAAATATATGCTGAGAATTCAGGAGACTCATGGTTTTTTGGAAGCTTGGAAGACCTTTTCAATGAAAGTTTGTGCCCGACAGGCTCTGCTTAGTGCTTAATCAAGCACAAACAAACCATAGAGATAGAACATGGAACTACTTCATTGTGTCAAGTTTCAAGAAGCTAGCACAAACCGTGTTTGATTTAGAGTTCTAACTACACCTATCCGTATATGAGAAAACAGAGTGAAACGTGAAAATTGAAACTGTTACTGAAAACGAATGCTTCAACTTAGAAGAACGAAAGTTGGGCAGCCAAGTGGGATTGTTGTAGTGACCATTACCTGAAAGTATCATGAAGATTGGATGAAAAAATGTATGATGATATTTCAGGAATTTTGTAGTTTTTTGGAAGATTGGAAACCCCTTTCAATGAAGGTGTTTTTCGCCCATCTCTGCTTAGGGCTACATCAAGAGGAAACAGTCCATAGAGATAGCACTTAGAACTACTTCATTCTGTGAAGTTTCAAGAAGCCAGCACAAACCGTGTTTGATTTACGGTTC
>NW_027517089.1:0-48684 GCF_048772815.1 Callospermophilus lateralis | reverse complement strand
CTTGTTGCTAATGATCAGTACACAAATCCCACTTGGCTCACCAAATTTTGTTCTTCTAGTTTGAAGCTTTCGTCTACAGTAGCAATTTTTATATTTAGGTTTCCCTCTGTTCTCTCCTATATAGATAGATGAATTTGGAACTCTAAATCCAACATGGTTTGTAGTAGCTCTTTGAAACTTGACAAAATAAAGGAGTTCTCAGTTTTGTCTCTATGGTTTGTTTCCTCTTCAAGTTGCCCTACGCACAGACTGTGTAAGCACTTTCATTTAGATGGGTTGCAAAGCTGCTAAGAAATAACGTGTTTCCAAAATACCAGCAAATATTTTTTTACCCAATCTTGATGATACTTGGTGGTAATGATCAGTACACAAATCCCACTTGGCTCACCAAATTTTGTTCTTCTAGGTTGAAGCGTTCATCTACAGTAGCAGTTTTTTATATTTAGGTTTCTCTCTCTTCTCCCCTATATAGATAGATTAATTTGGAACTTTAAATCCAACATGGATTGTTGTAGCTCTTTGAAACTTGATAAAATAAAGGAGTTCTCAGTTTTGTCTCTATGGATTGTTTCCTCTTCAATTAGCAATAGGCACACACTGTGGAAAAGCACTTTCATTGAGAGGGGTTGCCAAGCTTCTAAGAAATAACGAGTTTCCAAAATACCAGCAAATATTTTTTCACCTAATCTTGATGATACTTGTTGGTAATGATCAGTACACAAATCCCACTTGGCTCACCAAATTGTGTTCTTCTAGGTTGAAGCGTTCGCCTACAGTAGCAGTTTTTATATTTAGGTTTCCCTCTGTTCTCTCCTATATAGATATATGAATTTGGAACTCTAAATCCCACATGGTTTGTAGTAGCTCTTTGAAACTTGACAAAATAAAGGAGTTCTCAGTTTTGTCTCAATGGTTTGTTTCCTCCTCAAGTAGCCCTAGGCACAGACTGTGGAAAAGCACTTTCATTGAGAGTGGTCGCCAAGCTTCTAAGAAATTACAAGTTTCCGAAATACCAGCATATATTTTTTCACCCAATCTTGATGATACTTGTTGGTAATGATCAGTACACAAATCCCACTTGGCTCACCAAATTTTGTTCTTCTAGTTTGAAGCTTTCGTCTACAGAAGTAGTTTTTATGTTTAGGTTTCCCTCTGTTCTCTCCTATATAGATAGATGAATTTGGAACTCTAAATTCAACATGGTTTGTAGTAGCTCTTTGAAACTTCACAAAATAAAGGAATTCTGAGTTTTATCTCTGTGGTTTGTTTCCTCTTCCAGTAGCCCTATGCCCAGACTGTGGAAAACCACTTTCATTGAGAGGGGTTGCCACGCTTCTAAGAAATAACGAGTTCCGAAATACCAGCAAATATTTTTTCACCCAATCTTGATGATACTTGTTGCTAATGATCAGTACACAAATCCCATTTGGCTCACCAAATTTTGTTCTTCTAGGTTGAAGCGTTCGTCTACAGTAGCAGTTTTTATATTAGGTTTCTCTGTGCTCTCTCCTATATAGATTGATGAATTTGGAACTCTAAATCCAACATGTTTTGTAGTAGCTCTTCGAAACTTGACACAATAAAGGAGTTCTCAGTTTGGTCCCTATGGTTTGTTTCCTCTTCAATAAGCCCTAGGCACAGACTGTGGAAAAGCACTCTCATTGAGAGGGGTTGCCAAGCTTTTAAGAAATAACGAGTTTCCGAAATACCAGCAAATATTTTTTCACCCAATCTTGATGATACTTGTTGCTAATGATCAGTACACAAATCCCACTTGGCTCACCAAATATGTTCTTCTAGGTTGAAGCGTTCGTGTACAGTAGCAGTTTTTATATTTAGGTTTCCCTCTGTTCTCTCCTGTACAGATAGATGAATTTGGAACTCTAAATCCAACATGGTTTGTAGTAGCTCTTTGAAACTTGACAAAACAAAGGAATTCTCCGATTTTTCTCTATGGTTTGTTTCCTCTTCAAGTAAGCCCTAGGCACAGACTTTGGAAAAGCACTTTCATTGAGAGGGGTTGCCAAGCTTGTAAGAAATAACGAGTTTCCGAAATACCAGCAAATATTTTTTCACCCAATCTTGATGATACTTGGAGCTCATGATCAGTACACAAATCTCACTTGGCTCACCAAATTTTGTTCTTCTAGGTTGAAGCGTTCGTCTACAGTAGCAGTTTTTATATTTAGGTTTCTCTCTGTTCTCTCCTATATAGGATAGATGAATTTGGAACTCTAATTCCAACACGGATTGCAGTAGCTCTTTGAAACTTGACAAAATAAAGGAGTTCTCAGTTTGGTCCCTATGGTTTCTTTCGTCTTCAAGTAGCCCAAGGCACAGACTGTGGAAAAGCACTTTCATTGAGATGGGTTGCCAAGCTTCTAAGAAATATCGAGTTTCCAAATTACCAGCAAATATTTTTTCACCCAATCTTGATGATACTTGCTGGAATTTATCAGTACACAGATCCCACTTGGCTCACCAAATTTTGCTCTTCTAGGTTGAAGCGTTCGTCTACAGTAGTCGTTTTTATATTTAGGTTTCACTCTGTTCTCTCATATATAGATAGATGAATTTGGAACTCTAAATCCAACATGGTTTGTAGTAGCTCTTTGAAACTTGACAAAATAAAGAATTCTGAGTTTTGTCTCTATGGTTTGTTTCATCTTCAAGTAACCCTAGGCGCAGACTGTGGAAAAGCACTTTCATTGAGAGGGGTTGCCAAGCTTCTAAGAAATAACGAGTTTCCGATGTACCAGCAAATATTTTTTCACCCAATCTTGATGATAGTTGTTGCTAATGATCAGTACACAGATCCCACTTGGCTCACCAAATTTTGTTCTTCTAGGTTGAAGCATTCTTCTACAGTAGCAGTTTTTATATTTAGGTTTCCCTCTGTTCTCTTCTATATAGAAAGATGAATTTGGAACTCTAAATCCCACATGGTTTGTAGTAGCTCTTTGAAACTTGACAAAATAAAGGAGTTCTCAGTTTTGTCTCAATGGTTTGTTTCCTCCTCAAGTAGCCCTAGGCACAGACTGTGGAAAAGCACTTTCATTGAGAGTGGTCGCCAAGCTTCTAAGAAATTACAAGTTTCCGAAATACCAGCATATATTTTTTCACCCAATCTTGATGATACTTGTTGGTAATGATCAGTACACAAATCCCACTTGGCTCACCAAATTTTGTTCTTCTAGTTTGAAGCTTTCGTCTACAGAAGTAGTTTTTATGTTTAGGTTTCCCTCTGTTCTCTCCTATATAGATAGATGAATTTGGAACTCTAAATTCAACATGGTTTGTAGTAGCTCTTTGAAACTTCACAAAATAAAGGAATTCTGAGTTTTATCTCTGTGGTTTGTTTCCTCTTCCAGTAGCCCTATGCCCAGACTGTGGAAAACCACTTTCATTGAGAGGGGTTGCCACGCTTCTAAGAAATAACGAGTTTCCGAAATACCAGCAAATATTTTTTCACCCAATCTTGATGATACTTGTTGCTAATGATCAGTACACAAATCCCATTTGGCTCACCAAATTTTGTTCTTCTAGGTTGAAGCGTTCGTCTACAGTAGCAGTTTTTATATTTAGGTTTCTCTGTGCTCTCTCCTATATAGATTGATGAATTTGGAACTCTAAATCCAACATGTTTTGTAGTAGCTCCTTCGAAACTTGACACAATAAAGGAGTTCTCAGTTTGGTCCCTATGGTTTGTTTCCTCTTCAATAAGCCCTAGGCACAGACTGTGGAAAAGCACTCTCATTGAGAGGGGTTGCCAAGCTTTTAAAGAAATAACGAGTTTCCGAAATACCAGCAAATATTTTTTCACCAATCTTGATGATACTTGTTGCTAATGATCAGTACACAAATCCCACTTGGCTCACCAAATATGTTCTTCTAGGTTGAAGCGTTCGTGTACAGTAGCAGTTTTTATATTTAGGTTTCCCTCTGTTCTCTCCTGTACAGATAGATGAATTTGGAACTCTAAATCCAACATGGTTTGTAGTAGCTCTTTGAAACTTGACAAAACAAAGGAATTCTCCGATTTTTCTCTATGGTTTGTTTCCTCTTCAAGTAGCCCTAGGCACAGACTTTGGAAAAGCACTTTCATTGAGAGGGGTTGCCAAGCTTGTAAGAAATAACGAGTTCCGAAATACCAGCAAATATTTTTTCACCCAATCTTGATGATACTTGGAGCTCATGATCAGTACACAAATCTCACTTGGCTCACCAAATTTTGTTCTTCTAGGTTGAAGCGTTCGTCTACAGTAGCAGTTTTTATATTTAGGTTTCTCTCTGTTCTCTCCTATATAGATAGATGAATTTGGAACTCTAATTCCAACACGGATTGCAGTAGCTCTTTGAAACTTGACAAAATAAAGGAGTTCTCAGTTTGGTCCCTATGGTTTCTTTCGTCTTCAAGTAGCCCAAGGCACAGACTGTGGAAAAGCACTTTCATTGAGATGGGTTGCCAAGCTTCTAAGAAATATCGAGTTTCCAAATTACCAGCAAATATTTTTTCACCCAATCTTGATGATACTTGCTGGAATTTATCAGTACACAGATCCCACTTGGCTCACCAAATTTTGCTCTTCTAGGTTGAAGCGTTCGTCTACAGTAGTCGTTTTTATATTTAGGTTTCACTCTGTTCTCTCATATATAGATAGATGAATTTGGAACTCTAAATCCAACATGGTTTGTAGTAGCTCTTTGAAACTTGACAAAATAAAGAATTCTGAGTTTTGTCTCTATGGTTTGTTTCATCTTCAAGTAACCCTAGGCGCAGACTGTGGAAAAGCACTTTCATTGAGAGGGGTTGCCAAGCTTCTAAGAAATAACGAGTTTCCGATGTACCAGCAAATATTTTTTCACCCAATCTTGATGATAGTTGTTGCTAATGATCAGTACACAGATCCCACTTGGCTCACCAAATTTTGTTCTTCTAGGTTGAAGCATTCTTCTACAGTAGCAGTTTTTATATTTAGGTTTCCCTCTGTTCTCTTCTATATAGAAAGATGAATTTGGAACTCTAAATCCCACATGGTTTGTAGTAGCTCTTTGAAACTTGACAAAATAAAGGAGTTCTCAGTTTTGTCTCAATGGTTTGTTTCCTCCTCAAGTAGCCCTAGGCACAGACTGTGGAAAAGCACTTTCATTGAGAGTGGTCGCCAAGCTTCTAAGAAATTACAAGTTTCCGAAATACCAGCATATATTTTTTCACCCAATCTTGATGATACTTGTTGGTAATGATCAGTACACAAATCCCACTTGGCTCACCAAATTTTGTTCTTCTAGTTTGAAGCTTTCGTCTACAGAAGTAGTTTTTATGTTTAGGTTTCCCTCTGTTCTCTCCTATATAGATAGATGAATTTGGAACTCTAAATTCAACATGGTTTGTAGTAGCTCTTTGAAACTTCACAAAATAAAGGAATTCTGAGTTTTATCTCTGTGGTTTGTTTCCTCTTCCAGTAGCCCTATGCCCAGACTGTGGAAAACCACTTTCATTGAGAGGGGTTGCCACGCTTCTAAGAAATAACGAGTTTCCGAAATACCAGCAAATATTTTTTCACCCAATCTTGATGATACTTGTTGCTAATGATCAGTACAGAAATCCCATTTGGCTCACCAAATTTTGTTCTTCTAGGTTGAAGCGTTCGTCTACAGTAGCAGTTTTTATATTTAGGTTTCTCTGTGCTCTCTCCTATATAGATTGATGAATTTGGAACTCTAAATCCAACATGTTTTGTAGTAGCTCTTCGAAACTTGACACAATAAAGGAGTTCTCAGTTTTGTTTCTATGGTTTGTTTCCTCTTCAATAAGCCCTAGGCACAGACTGTGGAAAAGCACTCTCATTGAGAGGGGTTGCCAAGCTTTTAAGAAATAACGAGTTTCCGAAATACCAGCAAATATTTTTTCACCCAATCTTGATGATACTTGTTGCTAATGATCAGTACACAAATCCCACTTGGCTCACCAAATATGTTCTTCTAGGTTGAAGCGTTCGTGTACAGTAGCAGTTTTTATATTTAGGTTTCCCTCTGTTCTCTCCTGTACAGATAGATGAATTTGGAACTCTAAATCCAACATGGTTTGTAGTAGCTCTTTGAAACTTGACAAAACAAAGGAATTCTCCGATTTTTCTCTATGGTTTGTTCCTCTTCAAGTAGCCCTAGGCACAGACTTTGAAAAGCACTTTCATTGAGAGGGGTTGCCAAGCTTGTAAGAAATAACGAGTTTCCGAAATACCAGCAAATATTTTTTCACCCAATCTTGATGATACTTGGAGCTCATGATCAGTACACAAATCTCACTTGGCTCACCAAATTTTGTTCTTCTAGGTTGAAGCGTTCGTCTACAGTAGCAGTTTTTATATTTAGGTTTCTCTCTGTTCTCTCCTATATAGATAGATGAATTTGGAACTCTAATTCCAACACGGATTGCAGTAGCTCTTTGAAACTTGACAAAATAAAGGAGTTCTCAGTTTGGTCCCTATGGTTTCTTTCGTCTTCAAGTAGCCCAAGGCACAGACTGTGGAAAAGCACTTTCATTGAGATGGGTTGCCAAGCTTCTAAGAAATATCGAGTTTCCAAATTACCAGCAAATATTTTTTCACCCAATCTTGATGATACTTGCTGGAATTTATCAGTACACAGATCCCACTTGGCTCACCAAATTTTGCTCTTCTAGGTTGAAGCGTTCGTCTACAGTAGTCGTTTTTATATTTAGGTTTCACTCTGTTCTCTCATATATAGATAGATGAATTTGGAACTCTAAATCCAACATGGTTTGTAGTAGCTCTTTGAAACTTGACAAAATAAAGAATTCTGAGTTTTGTCTCTATGGTTTGTTTCATCTTCAAGTAACCCTAGGCGCAGACTGTGGAAAAGCACTTTCATTGAGAGGGGTTGCCAAGCTTCTAAGAAATAACGAGTTTCTGAAATACCAGCAAATATTTTTTCACCCAATCTTGATGATAGTTGTTGCTAATGATCAGTACACAGATCCCACTTGGCTCACCAAATTTTGTTCTTCTAGGTTGAAGCATTCTTCTACAGTAGCAGTTTTTATATTTAGGTTTCCCTCTGTTCTCTTCTATATAGAAAGATGAATTTGGAACTCTAAATCCAACATGTTTTGTAGTAGCTCTTTGAAACTTGACAAAATAAAGGAGTTCTCAGTTTTGTCTCTAGGGATTGTTTCCTCTTCAATTAGCACTAGGCACACACTGTGGAAAAGCACTTTCATTGAGAGGGGTTGCCAAGCTTCTAAGAAATAAGGAGTTTCTGAAATACCAGCAAATATTTTTTCACCCAATCTTGATGATACTTGGTGCTAATGATCAGTACACAAATCCCACTTGGCTCACCAAATTTTCTTCTTCTAGGTTGAAGCGTTCGCCTACAGGAGCAGTTTTTATATTTAGGTTTCCCTATGTTCTCTCCTATATAGACATATGAATTTGGAACTCTAAATCCAACGTGGTTTGTAGTAGCTCTTTGAAACTTGACAAAATAAAGGAGTTCTCAGTTTTGTCTCTATGGTTTGTTTCCTCTTCAAGTAGCCCTAGGCACAGACTGTGGAAAAGCACTTTCATTGAGAGAGTTTGCCAAGCTTCTAAGAAATTACAAGTTTCCGAAATACCAGCAAATATTTTTTCACCCAATCTTGATGATACTTGGTGGTAATGATCAGTACACAAATCCCAATTGGCTCACCAAATTTTGTTCTTCTAGGTTGAAGCGTTCGTCTACAGTAGCAGTTTTTATATTTAGGTTTCCCTCTGTTCTCTCCCATATAGACATATGAATTTGGAACTCTAAATCCAAAATGGTTTGTAGTAGCTCTTTGAAACTTGACAAAATAAAGGAGTTCTCAGTTTTGTCTCTATGGTTTGTTTCCTGTTCAAGTAGCCCTAGGCACAGACTGTGGAAAAGAACTTTCATTGAGAGAGTTTGCCAAGCTTCTAAGAAATTACAAGTTTCCGAAATACCAGCAAATATTTTTTCACCCAATCTTGATGATACTTCGTGGTAATGATCAGTACACAAATCCCAATTGGCTCACCCAATTTTGTTCTTTTAGGTTGAAGCGTTCGTCTACAGTAGCAGTTTTTATATTTAGGTTTCTCTCTGTTCTCTCCTATATAGATAGATGAATTTGGAACTCTAAATCCAACATGGATTGTAGTAGCTCTTTGAAACTTGACAAAATAAAGGAGTTCTCAGTTTGGTCTCTATTGTTTGTTTCCTCTTCAAGTATCCCTAGGCACAGACTGTGGAAAAGCACTTTAATTGAGATGGGTTGCCAAGTTTCTAAGAAATAACGAGTTTCTGAAATACCAGCAAATATTTTTTCACCCAATCTTGATGATACTTGGTGGTAATGATCAGTACCCAGATCCCATTTGGCTCACCAAATTTTGTTCTTCTAGGTTGAAGCGTTCGTCTACAGTAGCAGTTTTTATATTTAGGTTTACCTCTGTTCTCTCCTGTATAGATAGATGAATTTGGAACTCTAAATCCAACATGGTTTGTAGTAGCTCTTTGAAACTTGACAAAATAAAGGAGTTCTCAGTTTTGTCTCTAGGGATTGTTTCCTCTTCAATTAGCACTAGGCACACACTGTGGAAAAGCACTTTCATTGAGAGGGGTTGCCAAGCTTCTAAGAAATAAGGAGTTTCTGAAATACCAGCAAATATTTTTTCACCCAATCTTGATGATACTTGGTGCTAATGATCAGTACACAAATCCCACTTGGCTCACCAAATTTTCTTCTTCTAGGTTGAAGCGTTCGCCTACAGGAGCAGTTTTTATATTTAGGTTTCCCTATGTTCTCTCCTATATAGACATATGAATTTGGAACTCTAAATCCAACGTGGTTTGTAGTAGCTCTTTGAAACTTGACAAAATAAAGGAGTTCTCAGTTTTGTCTCTATGGTTTGTTTCCTCTTCAAGTAGCCCTAGGCACAGACTGTGGAAAAGCACTTTCATTGAGAGAGTTTGCCAAGCTTCTAAGAAATTACAAGTTTCCGAAATACCAGCAAATATTTTTTCACCCAATCTTGATAATACTTGGTGGTAATGATCAGTACACAAATCCCAATTGGCTCACCCAATTTTGTTCTTCTAGGTTGAAGCGTTCGTCTACAGTAGCAGTTTTTATATTTAGGTTTCCCTCTGTTCTCTCCCATATAGACATATGAATTTGGAACTCTAAATCCAAAATGGTTTGTAGTAGCTCTTTGAAACTTGACAAAATAAAGGAGTTCTCAGTTTTGTCTCTATGGTTTGTTTCCTGTTCAAGTAGCCCTAGGCACAGACTGTGGAAAAGAACTTTCATTGAGAGAGTTTGCCAAGCTTCTAAGAAATTACAAGTTTCCGAAATACCAGCAAATATTTTTTCACCCAATCTTGATGATACTTCGTGGTAATGATCAGTACACAAATCCCAATTGGCTCACCCAATTTTGTTCTTTTAGGTTGAAGCGTTCGTCTACAGTAGCAGTTTTTATATTTAGGTTTCTCTCTGTTCTCTCCTATATAGATAGATGAATTTGGAACTCTAAATCCAACATGGATTGTAGTAGCTCTTTTAAACTTGACAAAATAAAGGAGTTCTCAGTTTTGTCTCTATTGTTTGTTTCCTCTTCAAGTATCCCTAGGCACAGACTGTGGAAAAGCACTTTAATTGAGATGGGTTGCCAAGTTTCTAAGAAATAACGAGTTTCTGAAATACCAGCAAATATTTTTTCACCCAATCTTGATGATACTTGGTGGTAATGATCAGTACCCAGATCCCATTTGGCTCACCAAATTTTGTTCTTCTAGGTTGAAGCGTTCGTCTACAGTAGCAGTTTTTATATTTAGGTTTACCTCTGTTCTCTCCTGTATAGATAGATGAATTTGGAACTCTAAATCCAACATGGTTTGTAGTAGCTCTTTGAAACTTGACAAAATAAAGGAGTTCTGAGTTTTGTCTCTATGGTTCGTTTTTTCTTCAAAAGGCCTAGGCACAGACTGTGGAAAAGAACTTTAATTGAGAAGGGTTGCCAAGCTTCTAAAAAATAACAAGTTTCCGAAATACCAGCAAATATTTTTTCACCCAATCTTTATGATACATGTTGCTAAAGATCAGTACACAGATCCCACTTGGCTCCACCAATTTTGTTCTTCTAGGTTGAAGCGTTCGTCTACTGTAGCATTTTTTATATTTAGGTTTCACTCTGTTCTCTCATATATAGATAGATGAATTTGGAACTCTAAATCCAACATGGTTTGTAGTAGCTCTATGAAACGTGACAAAATAAAGGAGTTCTGAGATTTGTCTCTATGTTTTGTTTCCTCTTCAAATAGCCCTAGGCACAGACTGTGGAAAACCACTTTCATTGAGAGGTGTTGCCAAGCTTCTAAGAAATAACGAGTTTCCGAAATACCAGCAAATATTTTTTCACCCAATCTTGATGATACTTGGTGGGAATGATCAGTACACAGATCCCAGTTGGCTCACCAAATTTTGTTCTTCTAGTTTGAAACGTTCGTCTACAGTAGTCGTTTTTATATTAAGGTTTCACTCTGTTCTCTCATATATAGATAGATGAATTTGGAACTCTAAATCCAACATGGTTTGTAGTAGCTCCTTGAAACTTGATAAAATAAAGGAGTTCTCAGTTTTGTCTCTATGGTTTGTTTCCTCTTCAAGTAGCCCTAGGCGCAGACTCTGGAAAAGCACTTTCATTGAGAGGGTTTGCCAAGCTTCTAAGAAATAACGAGTTTCCGAAGTACCAGCAAATATTTTTTCACCCAATCTTGATGATACTTGTTGCTAATGATCAGTACACATATCCCACTTGGCTCACCAAATTTTGTTCTTCTAGGTTGAAGCGTTCGTCTACAGTAGCAGTTTTTATATTTAGGTTTCCCTCTGTTCTCTCCTGTATAGATAGATGAATTTGGAACTCTAAATCCAACATGGTTTGTAGTAGCTCTTTGAAACTTGACAAAATAAAGGAGTTCTCAGTTTTGTCTCTATGGTTTGTTTCCTCTTCAAGTAGCACTAGGCACACACTGTGGAAAACCACTTTCATTGAGAGGGGTTGCCAAGCTTCTAAGAAATAACGAGTTTCTGAAATACCAGCAAATACTTTTTCACCCAATCTTGATGATACTTATTGCTAATGATCAGTACACAAATCCCACTTGGCTCACCAAATTTTGTTCTTCTAGGTTGAAGCGTTCGTCTACTGTAGCAGTTTTTATATTTAGGTTTCACTCTGTTCTCTCATATATAGATAGATGAATTTGGAACTCTAAATCCAACATGGTTTGTAGTAGCTCTATGAAACTTGACAAAATAAAGAAGTTCTGAGATTTGTCTCTATGGTTTGTTTCCTCTTCAAATAGCCCTAGGCACAGACTGTGGAAAACCACTTTCATTGAGAGGTGTTGCCAAGCTTCTAAGAAATAACGAGTTTCCGAAATACCAGCAAATATTTTTTCACCCAATCTTGATGATACTTGGTTGGAATGATCAGTACACAGATCCCACTTGGCTCACCAAATTTTGTTCTTCTAGTTTGAAGCGTTCGTCTACAGTAGTCGTTTTTATATTTCGGTTTCACTCTGTTCTCTCATATATAGATAGAAGAATTTGGAATCTAAATCCAACATGGTTTGTAGCAGCTGTTTGAAACTTGACAAAATAAAGGAGTTCTGAGTTTTGTCTATATGGTTTGCTGCCTCTTCAAGTAGACCTAGGCACAGACTCTGGAAAAGCAATTTCATTGAGAGGGGTTGCCAAGCTTCTAAGAAATAACGAGTTTCCGAAGTACCAGCAAATATTTTTTCACCCAATCTTGATGATACTTGTTGCTAATGATCAGTACACAGATCCCACTTGGCTCACCAAATTTTGTTCTTCTAGGTTGAAGCGTTCGTCTACAGTAGCAGTTTTCATATTTAGGTTTCCCTCTGTTCTCTCCTGTATAGATAGATGAATTTGGAACTCTAAATCCAACATTGTTTGTAGTAGCTCTTTGAAACTTGACATAATAAAGGAGTTCTCAGTTTTCTCTCTATGGATTGTTTCCTCTTCAATTAGCACTAGGCACACACTGTGGAAAAGCACTTTCATTGAGAGGGGTTGCCAAGCTTCTAAGAAATAACGAGTTTCTGAAATACCAGCAAATATTTTTTCACCCAATCTTGATGATACTTGTTGCTAATGATCAGTACACAAATCCCACTTGGCTCACCAAATTGTGTTCTGCTAGGTTGAAGCTTTCGCCTACAGTAGCAGTTTTTATATTTAGGTTTCCCTCTGTTCTGTCCTATATAGATATATGAATTTGAAACTCTAAATCCAACATGGTTTGTAGTAGCTCTTTGAAACTTGAGAAAATAAAGGAGTTCTCAGTTTTGTCTCTATGGTTTGTTTCCTCTTCAAGTAGCCCTAGGCACAGACTGTGGAAAAGCACTTTCATTGAGAGAGTTTGCCGATCTTCTAAGAAATTACAAGTTTCCGAAATACCAGCAAATATTTTTTCACCCAATCTTGATGATACTTGGTGGTAATGATCAGTACCCATTCCCAATTGGCTCACCAAATTTTGATCTTCTAGGTTGAAGCGTTCGTCTACTGTAGCAGTTTTTATATTTAGGTTTCTCTCTGTTCTCTCCTATATAGATAGATGAATTTGGAACTCTAAATCCAACATGGATTGTAGTAGCTCTTTGAAACTTGACAAAATAAAGGAGTTCTCAGTTTTGTCTCTATGGTTTGTTTCCTCTTCAAGTAGCACTAGGCACACACTGTGGAAAAGCACTTTCATTGAGAGGGGTTGCCAAGCTTCTAAGAAATAACGAGTTTTTGAAATACCAGCAAATATTTTTTCACCCAATCTTGATGATACTTATTGCTAATGATCAGTACACAAATCCCACTTGGCTCACCAAATTTTTTTCTTCTAGGTTGAAGCGTTCGACTACAGTAGCAGTTTTTATATTTAGGTTTCACTCTGTTCTCTCATATATAGATAGATGAATTTGGAACTCTAAATCCAACATGGTTTGTAGTAGCTCTATGAAACTTGACAAAATAAAGAAGTTCTGAGATTTGTCTCTATGGTTTGTTTCCTCTTCAAATAGCCCTAGGCACAGACTGTGGAAAACCACTTTCATTGAGAGGTGTTGCCAAGCTTCTAAGAAATAACGAGTTTCCAAAATACCAGCAAATATTTTTTCACCCAATCTTGATGATACTTGGTGGGAATGATCAGTACACAGATCCCACTTGGCTCACCAAATTTTGTTCTTCTAGTTTTAAGCGTTCGTCTACAGTAGTCGTTTTTATACTTAGGTTTCACTCTGTTCTCTCATATATAGATAGATGAATTTGGAATCTAAAACCAACATGGTTTGTAGTAGCTCTTTGAAACTTGACAAAATAAAGGAGTTCTCAGTTATGTCTATATGGTTTGTTTCCTCTTCAAGTAGACCTAGGCGCAGACTCTGGAAAAGCACTTTCATTGAGAGGGGTTGTCAAGCTTCAAAAAAATAACGAGTTTCCGAAGTAACAGCAAATATTTTTTCACCCAATCTTGATGATACTTGTTGCTAATAATCAGTACACAGATCCCACTTGGCTCACCAAATTTTGTTCCTCTAGGTTGAAGCGTTCGTCTACAGTAGCAGTTTTTATATTTAGGTTTCACTCTGTTCTCGCATATATAGATAGATGAATTTGGAACTCTAAATCCAACATGGTTTGTAGTAGCTCTTTGAAACTTGACAAAATAAAGGAGTTCTGAGTTTTGTCTCTATGGTTTGTGTCCTCTTCAAGTAACCCTAGGCACAGACTGTGGAAAAGCACTTTCATTGAGAGAGTTTGCCAAACTTCTGAGAAATTACAAGTTTCCGAAATACCAGCAAATATTTTTTCACCCAATCTTGATGATACTTGGTGGTAATGATCAGTACACAAATCCCAATTGGCTCACCCAATTTTGTTCTTCTAGGTTGAAGCGTTCGTCTACAGTAGCAGTTTTTATATTTAGGTTTCTCTCTGTTCTCTCCTATATAGATAGATGAATTTGGAACTCTAAATTCAAAATGGATTGTAGTAGCTCTTTGAAACTTGACAAAATAAAGGAGTTCTCAGTTTTGTCTCTATTGTTTGTTTCTCTTCAAGTATCCCTAGGCACAGACTGTGGAAAAGCACTTTCATTGAGATGGGTTGCCAAGTTCCAAAGAAATAACGGGATTCCAAAATACCAGCAAATATTTTTTCACCCAATCTTGATGATACTTTGTGGTAATGATCAGTACACAGATCCCATTTGGCTCACCAAATTTTGTTGTTCTAGGTTGAAGCGTTCGTCTACAGTAGCAGTTTTTATATTTAGGTTTCACTCTGTTCTCTCATATATAGATAGATGAATTTGGAACTCTAAATCCAACATGGTTTGTAGTAGCTCTATGAAACTTGACAAAATATAGGAGTTCTGATATTTGTCTCTATGGTTTGTTTCCTCTTCAAATAGCCCTAGGCACAGACTGTGGAAAACCACTTTCATTGAGAGGTGTTGCCAAGCTTCTAAGAAATAACGAGTTTCCGAAATACCAGCAAATATTTTTTCACCAAATCTTGATGATACTTGGTGGGAATGATCAGTACACAGATCCCAGTTGGCTCACCAAATTTTGTTCTTCTAGTTTGAAGCGTTCGTCTACAGTAGTTGTTTTTATATTTAGGTTTCACTCTGTTCTCTCATATATAGATAGATGAATTTGGAACTCTAAATCCAACATGGTTTGTAGTAGCTCTTTGAAACTTGACAAAATAAAGGAGTTCTCAGTTTTGTCTGTATGGTTTGTTTCCTCTTCAAGTAGCCCTAGGCGCAGACTCTGGAAAAGCACTTTCATTGAGAGGAGTTCCCAAGCTTCTAAGAAATAACGAGTTTCCGAAGTACCAGCAAATATTTTTTCACCAATCTTGATGATACTTGTTGCTAATGATCAGTACACAGATCCCACTTGGCTCACCGAATTTTGTTCTTCTAGGTTGAAGCGTTCGTCTACAGTAGCAGTTTTTATATTTAGGTTTCCCTCTGTTCTCTCCTGTATAGATAGATGAATTTTGAACTCTAAATCCAACATGGTTTGTAGTAGCTCTTTGAAACTTGACAAAATAAAGGAGTTCTCAGTTTTGTCTCTATGGTTTGTTTCCTCTTCAAGTAGCACTAGGCACACTCTGTGGAAAAGAACTTTCATTGAGAGGGGTTGCCAAGCTTCTAAGAAATAACGAGTTTCTGAAATACCAGCAAATATTTTTTCACCCAATCTTGATGATACTTGTTGCTAATGATCAGTACACAGATCCCACTTGGCTCACCAAATTTTGTTCTTCTAGGTTGAAGCGTTCGTCTACAGTAGCAGTTTTTATATTTAGTTTTCACACTGTTCTCTCATATATAGATAGATGAATTTGGAACTCTAAATCCAACATGGTTTGTAGTAGCTCTTTGAAACTTGACAAAATAAGGAGTTCTCAGTTTTGTCTCTATGGATTGTTTCCTCTTCAATTAGCACTAGGCACACACTGTGGAAAAGCACTTTCATTGAGAGGGGTTGCCAAGCTTCTAAGAAATAACGAGTTTCTGAAATACCAGCAAATATTTTTTCACCCAATCTTGATGATACTTGGTGGTAATGATCAGTACACAAATCCCAATTTTCTCACCAAATTTTGTTCATCTAGGTTGAAGCGTTCGTCTACTGTAGCAGTTTTTATATTTAGGTTTCACTCTGTTCTCTCCTATATAGATAGATGAATTTGGAACTGTAAATCCAACATGGATAGTAGTAGCTTTTTGAAACTTGACAAAATAAAGGAGTTCTCAGTTTGTCTCTATGGTTTGTTTCCTCTTCAAGTATCCCTACGCACAGACTGTGGAAAAGCATTTTCATTGAGAGGGGTTGTCAAGCTTTTAAGAAATAACGAGTTTCCAAAATACCAGCAAATATTTTTTCACCCAATCTTGATGATACTTGGTGGTAATGATCAGTACACAGATCCCACTTGGCTCACCAAATTTTCTTCTTCTAGGTTGAAGCGTTCGTCTACAGTAGCAGTTTTATATTTAGGTTTCACACTGTTCTCTCATATATAGATAGATGAATTTGGAACTCTAAATCCAACATGGTTTGTAGTAGCTCTATGAAACTTGACAAAATAAAGAAGTTCTGAGATTTGTCTCTATGGTTTGTTTCCTCTTCAAATAGCCCTAGGCACAGACTGTGGAAAACCACTTTCATTGAGAGGTGTTGCCAAGCTTCTAAGAAATAACGAGTTTCCGAAGTACCAGCAAATATTTTTTCACCCAATCTTGATGATACTTGTCGGTAATGATCAGTACACAGTTCCCACTTGGCTCACCAAATTTTGTTCTTCTAGGTTGAAGCGTTCGTCTACAGTAGCAGTTTTTATATTTAGGTTTCCCTCTGTTCTCTCCTGTATAGATAGATGAATTTGGAACTCTAAATCCAACATGGTTTGTAGTAGCTCTTTGAAACTTGACAAAATAAAGGAGTTCTCAGTTTTGTCTCTATGGTTTGTTTCCTCTTCAAGTAGCACTAGGCACACACTGTGGAAAAGCACTTTCATTGAGAGGGGTTGCCAAGCTTCTAAGAAATAACGAGTTTCTGAAATACCAGCAAATATTTTTTCACCCAATCTTGATGATACTTATTGCTAATGATCAGTACACAAATCCCACTTGGCTCACCAAATTTTTTTCTTCTAGGTTGAAGCGTTCGTCTACAGTAGCAGTTTTTATATTTAGGTTTCACTGTGTTCTCTCATATATAGATAGATGAATTTGGAACTCTAAATCCAACATGGTTTGTAGTAGCTCTATGAAACTTGACAAAATAAAGAAGTTCTGAGATTTGTCTCTATGGTTTGTTTCCTCTTCAAATAGCCCTAGGCACAGACTGTGGAAAACCACTTTCATTGAGAGGTGTTGCCAAGCTTCTAAGAAATAACGAGTTTCCGAAGTACCAGCAAATATTTTTTCACCCAATCTTGATGATACTTGTCGGTAATGATCAGTACACAGTTCCCACTTGGCTCACCAAATTTTGTTCTTCTAGGTTGAAGCGTTCGTCTACAGTAGCAGTTTTTATATTTAGGTTTCCCTCTGTTCTCTCCTGTATAGATAGATGAATTTGGAACTCTAAATAAAACATGGTTTGTAGTAGCTCTTTGAAACTTGACAAAATAAAGGAGTTCTCAGTTTTGTCTCTATGGTTTGTTTCCTCTTCAAATAGCCTTAGGCACAGACTGTGGAAAACCACTTTCATTGAGAGGTGTTGCCAAGCTTCTAAGAAATAACGAGTTTCCGAAGTACCAGCAAATATTTTTTCACCCAATCTTGATGATACTTGGTGGGAATGATCAGTACACAGATCCCACTTGGCTCACCAAATTTTGTTCTTCTAGTTTTAAGCGTTCGTCTACAGTAGTCGTTTTTATATTTAGGTTTCACTCTGTTCTCTCATATATAGATAGATGAATTTGGAATCTAAATCCAACATGGTTTGTAGTAGCTCTTTGAAACTTGACAAAATAAAGGAGTTCTCAGTTTTGTCTATATGGTTTGTTTCCTCTTCAAGTAGCCCTAGGCGCATACTCTGGAAAAGCACTTTAAATGAGAGGGGTTGCCAAGCTTCTAAGAAATAACGAGTTTCCGAAGTACCAGCAAATATTTTTTCACCCAATCTTGATGATACTTGTTGCTAATGATCAGTACACAGATCCCACTTGGCTCACCAAATTTTGTTCTTCTAGGTTGAAGCGTTCGTCTACAGTAGCAGTTTTTATATTTAGGTTTCCCTCTGTTCTCTCCTGTATAGATAGATGAATTTGGAACTCTAAATCCAACATTGTTTGTAGTAGCTCTTTGAAACTTGACAAAATAAAGGAGTTCTCAGTTTTCTCTCTATTGATTGTTTCCTCTTCAATTAGCACTAGGCACACACTGTGGAAAAGCACTTTCATTGAGAGGGGTTGCCAAGCTTCTAAGAAATAACGAGTTTCTGAAATACCAGCAAATATTTTTTCACCCAATCTTGATGATACTTGTTGCTAATGATCACTACACAAATCCCACTTGGCTCACCAAATTGTGTTCTGCTAGGTTGAAGCGTTCTCCTACAATAGCAGTTTTTATATTTAGGTTTCCCTCTGTTCTCTCCTATATAGATATATGAATTTGGAACTCTAAATCCAACATGGTTTGTAGTAGCTCTTTGAAACTTGACAAAATAAAGGAGTTCTCAGTTTTGTCTCTATGGTTTGTTTCCTCTTCATGTAGCCCTAAGAACAAACTGTGGAAAAGCACTTTCATTGAGAGGGGTTGCCAAGCTTCTAAGAAATAACGAGTTTCCGAAATACCAGCAAATATTTTTTCACCCAATCTTGATGATACGTGGTGGTAATGATAAGTACACAAGTCCCACTTGGCTCACCAAATTTTGTTCTTCTAGGTTGAAGCGTTCGTCTACAGTAGCAGTTTTTATATTTAGGTTTCACTCTGTTCTCTCATAT
This sequence comes from Callospermophilus lateralis, assembly GCF_048772815.1. Taxonomy (NCBI): domain Eukaryota; kingdom Metazoa; phylum Chordata; class Mammalia; order Rodentia; family Sciuridae; genus Callospermophilus; species Callospermophilus lateralis. The sequence continues at coordinate 30,086 of NW_027517089.1, read as the reverse complement.
ATAGATAGATAAATTTGGAACTCTAAATCCAAAATTGTTTGTAGTAGCTCTTTGAAACTTGACAAAATAAAGGAGTTCTCAGTTTTGTCTCTATGGTTTGTTTCCTCTTCAAGTAGCCCTAGGCACAGACTGTGGAAAGCACTTTCATTGAGATGGGTTGTCAAGCTTCTAAGAAATAACGAGTTTCCGAAATAGCAGCAAATATTTTTTCACACAATCTTGTTGATACTTGGTGGTAATGATCAGTACACAAATCCCACTTGGCTCACCAAATTTTGTCTTCTAGGTTGAAGCGTTCGTCTACAGTAGCAGTTTTTATATTTAGGTTTCTCTCTGTTCTCTCCTATATAGATAGATGAATTTGGAACTCTAAATCCAACATGGTTTGTAGTAGCTGTTTGAAACTTGACAAAATAAAGGAGTTCTCAGATTTGTCACTATGTTTTGTTTCCTCTTCAAGTAGCCCTAGGCACAGACTGTGGAAAAGCACTTTCATTGAAAGGGGTTGCCAAGCTTCTAAGAAATAACGAGTTTCGGAAATACCAGCAAATATTTTTTCACCCAAACTTGATGATACTTGGTGGTAATGATTAGTATACAAATCCCACTTGGCTTACCAAATTTTGTTCTTCTACGTTGAAGCGTTCGTCTACAGTAGCAGTATTTATATTTAGGTCTCCCTCTGTTCTCTCCTATATAGATATATGAATTTGGAACTCTAAATCCAACATGGTTTGTAGTAGCTGTTTCAAACTTGACAAAATAAAGGAGTTCTCAGTTTTGTCTCTATGGTTTGTTTCCTCTTCAAGTATCCCTACGCACAGACTGTGGAAAAGCACTTTCATTGAGAGGGGTTGTCAAGCTTTTAATAAATAACGAGTTTCCAAAATACCAGCAAATATTTTTTCACCCAATCTTGATGATACTTGGTGGTAATGATCAGTACACTGATCCCACTTGGCTCACCAAATTTTCTTCTTCTAGGTTGAAGCGTTCGTCTACAGTAGCAGTTTTTATATTTAGGTTTCCCTCTGTTCTCTTCTGTATAGATAGATGAATTTGGATCTCTAAATCCAACATTGTTTGTAGTACCTCTTTGAAACTTGACAAAATAAAGGAGTTCTCAGTTTTCCCTCTATGGATTGTTTCCTCTTCAATTAGCACTAGGCACACACTGTGGAAAAGCACTTTCATTGAGAGGGGTTGCCAAGCTTCTAAGAAATAACGAGTTTCTGAAATACCAGCAAATATTTTTTCACCCAATCTTGATGATACTTGTTGCTAATGATCAGTACACAAATCCCACTTGGCTCACCAAATTGTGTTCTGCTACGTTGAAGCGTTCTCCTACAGTAGCAGTTTTTATATTTAGGTTTCACTCTGTTCTCTCCTATATAGATATATGAATTTGGAACTCTAAATCCAACATGGTTTGTAGTAGCTCTTTGAAACTTGACAAAATAAAGGAGTTCTCAGTTTTGTCTCTATGGTTTGTTTCCTCTTCAAGTAGCCCTAGGCACAGACTGTGGAAAAGCACTTTCATTGAGAGAGTTTGCCGAGCTTCTAAAAAATTACAAGTTTCCGAAATACCAGCAAATATTTTTTCACCCAATCTTGATGATACTTGGTGGTAATGATCAGTACACAAATCCCAATTGGCTCAATAAATTTTGTTCTTCTAGGTTGAAGCGTTCGTCTACTGTAGCAGTTTTTATATTTAGGTTTCTCTGTGTTCTCTCCTATATAGATAGATGAATTTGTAACTCTAAATCCAACATGGATTGTAGTAGCTCTTTGAAACATGACAAAATAAATGAGTTCTCAGTTTTGTCTCTATGGTTTGTTTCCTCTTCAAGTATCCCTACGCACAGACTGTGGAAAAGCACTTTCATTGAGAGGGGTTGTCAAGCTTTTAAGAAATAACGAGTTTCCAAAATACCAGCAAATATTTTTTCACCCAATCTTGATGATACTTGGTGGTAATGATCAGTACACAGATCCCACTTGGCTCACCAAATTTTCTTCTTCTTGGTTGAAGCGTTCGTCTACAGAAGCAGTTTTTATATTTAGGTTTCACTCTGTTCTCTCCTATATAGATATATGAATTTGGAACTCTAAATCCAACATGGTTTGTAGTAGCTCTTTGAAACTTGACAAAATAAAGGAGTTCTCAGTTTTGTCTCTATGGTTTGTTTCCTCTTCAAGTAGCCCTAGGCAAAGACTGTGGAAAAGCACTTTCATTGAGAGAGTTTGCCAAGCTTCTAAGAAATTACATGTTTCCGAAATACCAGTAAATATTTTTTCACCCAATCTTGATGATACTTGGTGGTAATGATTAGTACACAAGTCCCAATTGGATCACCAAATTTTGTTCTTCTAGGTTGAAGCGTTCGTCTACAGTAGTAGTTTTTATATTTAGGTTTCACTCTGTTCTCTCATATATAGATAGATGAATTTGGAACTCTAAATCCAACATGGTTTGTAGTAGCTCTTTGAAACTTGACAAAATAAAGGAGTTCTCAGTTTTGTCTCTATGGTTTGTTTCCTCTTCAAGTATCCCTACGCACAGACTGTGGAAAAGCACTTTCATTGAGAGGGGTTGTCAAGCTTTTAAGAAATAACGAGTTTCCAAAATACCAGCAAATATTTTTTCACCCAATCTTGATGATACTTGGTGGTAATGATCAGTACACAGATCCCACTTGGCTCACCAAATTTTCTTCTTCTTGGTTGAAGCGTTCGTCTACAGTAGCAGTTTTTATATTTAGGTTTCACACTGTTCTCTCATATATAGATAGATGAATTTGGAACTCTAAATCCAACATGGTTTGTAGTAGCTCTTTGAAACTTGACAAAATAAAGGAGTTCTGAGTTTTGTCTCTATGGTTTGTTTCCTCTTCAAGAGGCCTAGGTACAGACTGTGGAAAAGCACTTTAATTGAGAGGGGTTGCCAAGCTTCTGAAAAATAACGAGTTTCCGAAATACCAGCAAATATTATTTCACCCAAACTTGATGATACATGTTGCTAATGATCAGTACACAGATCCCACTTGGCTCACCAAATTATGTTCTTCTAGGTTGAAGCGTCGTCTACAGTAGCAGTTTTTATATTTAGGTTTCCCTCTGTTCTCTCCTGTATAGATAGATGAATTTGGAACTCTAAATCCAACATGGTTTGTAGTAGCTCTTTGAAACTTGACAAAATAAAGGAGTTCTCAGTTTTGTCTCTATGGATTGTTTCCTCTTCAATTAGCACTAGGCACACACTGTGGAAAAGCACTTTCATTGAGAGGGGTTGCCAAGCTTCTAAGAAATAACGAGTTTCTGAAATACCAGCAAATATTTTTTCACCCAATCTTGATGATACTTGTTGCTTATGATCAGTACAGAAATCCCACTTGGCTCACCAAATTGTGTTCTGCTAGGTTGAAGCGTTCGCCTACAGTAGCAGTTTTTATATTTGGGTTTCCCTCTGTTCTCTCCTATATAGATATATGAATTTGGAACTCTAAATCCAACATGGTTTGTAGTAGCTCTTTGAAACTTGACAAAATAAAGGAGTTCTCATTTTTGTCTCTATGGTTTGTTTCCTCTTCAAGTAGCCCTAGGCACAGACTGTGGAAAAGCACTTTCATTGAGAGAGTTTGCCAAGCTTCTAAGAAATTACATGTTTCCGAAATACCAGTAAATATTTTTTCACCCAATCTTGATGATACTTGGTGGTAATGATTAGTACACAAGTCCCAATTGGATCACCAAATTTTGTTCTTCTAGGTTGAAGCGTTCGTCTACAGTAGTAGTATTTATATTTAGGTTTCACTCTGTTCTCTCATATAGAGATAGATGAATTTGGAACTCTAAATCCAACATGGTTTGTAGTAGCTCTTTGAAACTTGACAAAATAAAGGAGTTCTCAGTTTTGTCTCTATGGTTTGATTCCTCTTCAAGTATCCCTACGCACAGACTGTGGAAAAGCACTTTCATTGAGAGGGGTTGTCAAGCTTTTAAGAAATAACGAGTTTCCAAAATACCAGCAAATATTTTTTCACCCAATCTTGATGATACTTGGTGGTAATGATCAGTACACAGATCCCACATGGCTCACCAAATTTTCTTCTTCTAGGTTGAAGCGTTCGTCTACAGTAGCAGTTTTTATATTTAGGTTTCACTCTGTTCTCTCATATATAGATAGATGAATTTGGAACTCTAAATCCAACATGGTTTGTAGTAGCTCTTTGAAACTTGACAAAATAAAGGAGTTCTCAGTTTTGTCTCTATGGTTTGTTTCCTCTTAAAGAGGCCTAGGCACAGACTGTGGAAAAGCACTTTATTTGAAAGGGGTTGCCAAGCTTCTGAGAAATAACGAGTTTCCGAAATACCAGCAAATATTTTTTCACCCAATCTTGATGATACTTCGTGGTAATGATCAGTACACAAATCCCAATTGGCTCACCCAATTTTGTTCTTTTAGGTTGAAGCGTTCGTCTACAGTAGCAGTTTTTATATTTAGGTTTCTCTCTGTTCTCTCCTATATAGATAGATGAATTTGGAACTCTAAATCCAACATGGATTGTAGTAGCTCTTTGAAACTTGACAAAATAAAGGAGTTCTCTGTTTTGTCTCTATTGTTTGTTTCCTCTTCAAGTATCCCTAGGCACAGACTGTGGAAAAGCACTTTCATTGAGATGGGTTGCCAAGTTTCTAAGAAATAACGAGTTTCTGAAATACCAGCAAATATTTTTTCACCCAATCTTGATGATACTTGGTGGTAATGATCAGTACACAGATCCCATTTGGCTCACCAAATTTTGTTCTAGGTTGAAGCGTTCTCCTACAGTAGCAGTTTTTATATTTAGGTTTCACTCTGTTCTCTCATATGTAGATAGATGAATTTGGAACTCTAAATCCAACATGGTTTGTAGTAGCTCTTTGAAACTTGACTAAATAAAGGAATTCTGAGTTTTGTCTCTATGGTTTGTTTCCTCTTCAAGAGGCCTAGGCACAGACTGTGGAAAAGAACTTTAATTGAGAAGGGTTGCCAAGCTTCTAAAAAATAACGAGTTTCTGAAATACCAGCAAATATTTTTTCACCCAATCTTGATGATACTTGGTGCGAATGATCAGTACACAGATCCCAGTTGGCTCACCAAATTTTGTTCTTCTAGGTTGAAGCTCTCGTCTACAGTAGCAGTTTTTATATTTAGGTTTCACTCTGTTCTCTCATATATAGATAGATGAATTTGGAACTCTAAATCCAACACGGTTTGTAGTAGCTCTATGAAACTTGACATAATAAGGGAGTTCTGAGATTTGTCTCTATGGTTTGTTTCCTCTTCAAATAGCCCTAGGCACAGACTGTGGAAATCCACTTTCATTGAGAGGTGTTGCCAAGCTTCTAAGAAATAACGAGTTTCCGAAATACCAGCAAATATTTTTTCACCCAATCTTGATGATACTTGGTGGGAATGATCAGTACACAGATTCCGCTTGGCTCACCAAATTTTGTTTTTCTAGTTTGAAGCGTTCGTCTACAGTAGTCGTTTTTATATTTAGGTTTCACTCTGTTCTCTCATATATAGATAGATGAATTTGGAATCTAAATCCAACATGGTTTGTAGTAGCTCTTTGAAACTTGACAAAATAAAGGAGTTCTCAGTTTTGTCTATATGGTTTGTTTCCTCTTCAAGTAGCCCTAGGCGCAGACTCTGGAAAAGCACTTTCATTGAGAGGGGTTGCCAAGCTTCTAAGAAATAACGAGTTTCCGAAGTACCAGCAAATATTTTGTCACCCAATCTTGATGATACTTGTTGCTAATGATCAGTACACAGATCCCACTTGGCTCACCAAATTTTGTACTTCTAGGTTGAAGCGTTCGTCTACAGTAGCAGTTTTTATATTTAGGTTTCCCTCTGTTCTCTCCTGTATAGATAGATGAATTTGGAACTCTAAATCCAACGTGGTTTGTAGTAGCTCTTTGAAACTTGACAAAATAAAGGAGTTCTCAGTTTTCTCTCTATGGATTGTTTCCTCTTCAATTAGCACTAGGCACACACTGTGGAAAAGCACTTTCATTGAGAGGGGTTGCCAAGCTTCTAAGAAATAACGAGTTTCTGAAATACCAGCAAATATTTTTTCACCCAATCTTGATGATACTTGTTGCTAATGATCAGTACACAAATCCCACTTGGCTCACCAAATTGTGTTCTGCTACGTTGAAGCGTTCGCCTACAGTAGCAGTTTTTATATTTAGGTTTCCCTCTCTTCTCTCCTATATAGATATATGAATTTGGAACTCTAAATCCAACATGGTTTGTAGTAGCTCTTTGAAACTTGACAAAATAAAGGAGTTCTCAGTTTTGTCTCTATGGTTTGTTTCCTCTTCAAGTAGCCCTAGGCACAGACTGTGGAAAAGCACTTTCATTGAGAGAGTTTGCCAAGCTTCTAAGAAATTACGAGTTTCCGAAATACCAGCAAATATTTTTTCACCCAATCTTGATGATACTTGGTGGTAATGATTAGTACACAAGTCCCAATTGGCTCACCAAATTTTGTTCTTCTAGGTTGAAGCGTTCGTCTACTGTAGCAGTTTTTATATTTAGGTTTCTCTCTGTTCTCTCCTATATAGATAGATGAATTTGGAACTCTAAATCCAACATGGTTTGTAGTAGCTCTATGAAACTTGACAAAATAAAGGAGTTCTCAGTTTTGTCTCTATGGTTTGTTTCCTCTTCAAGTATCCATACGCGCAGACTGTGGAAAAGCACTTTCATTGAGAGGGGTTGTCAAGCTTTTAAGAAATAACGAGTTTCCAAAATACCAGCAAATATTTTTTCACCCAATCTTGATAATACTTGGTGGTAATGATTAGTACACAGATCCAACTTGGCTCACCAAATTTTCTTTTTCTAGGTTGAAGCGTTCGTCTACAGTAGCAGTTTTTATATTTAGGTTTCACTCTGTTCTCTCATATATAGATAGATGAATTTGGAACTCTAAATCCAACATGGATTGTAGTAGCTCTTTGAAACTTGACAAAATAAAGGAGTTCTGAGTTTTGTCTCTATGGTTTGTTTCCTCTTCAAGAGGCCTAGGCACAGACTGTGGAAAAGCACTTTAATTGAGAGGGGTTGCCAAGCTTCTGAGAAATAACGAGTTTCCGAAATACCAGCAAATATTTTTTCACCCAATCTTGATGACATTTGTTGCTAATGATCAGTACACAGATCCCACTTGGCTCACCGAATTTTGTTCTTCTAGTTTGAAGCGTTCGTCTACAGTATCAGTTTTTATATTTAGGTTTCCCTCTGTTCTCTCCTGTATAGATAGATGAATTTGGAACTCTAAATCCAACATGGTTTGTAGTAGCTCTTTGAAACTTGACAAAATAAAGGAGTTCTCAGTTTTGTCTCTATGGTTTGTTTCCTCTTCAAGTAGCACTAGGCACACACTGTGGAAAAGCACTTTCATTGAGAGGGGTTGCCAAGCTTCTAAGAAATAACGAGTTTCTGAAATACCAGCAAATATTTTTTCACCCAATCTTGATGATACTTGTTGCTAATGATCAGTACACAAATCCCACTTGGCTCACCAAATTTTGTTCTTCTAGGTTGAAGCGTTCGTCTACAGTATCAGTTTTTATATTTAGGTTTCACTCTGTTCTCTCATATATAGATAGATGAATTTGGAACTCTAAATCCAACATGGTTTGTAGTAGCTCTTTGAAACTTCACAAAATAAAGGAGTTCTGAGTTTTGTCTCTGTGGTTTGTTTCCTCTTCAAGTAGCCCTAGGCACAGACTGTGGAAAAGCACTTTCATTGAGAGGTGTTGCCAAGCTTCTAAGAAATAACGAGTTTCCGAAATACCAGCAAATATTTTTTCACCCAATCTTGATGATACTTGGTGGGAATGATCAGTACACAGATCCCACTTCGCTCACCAAATTTTCTTCTTGTAGTTTGGAGCGTTCGTCTACAGTAGTCGTTTTTATATTTAGGTTTCACTCTGTTCTCTCATATATAGATAGATGAACTTGGAACTCTAAATCCAACATGGTTTGTAGTAGCTCTTTGAAACTTGACAAAATAAAGGAGTTCTGAGATTTGTCTCTATGGTTTGTTTCCTCTTCAAATAGCCCTAGGCACAGACTGTGGAAAACCACTTTCATTGAGAGGTGCTGCCAAGCTTCTAAGAAATAACGAGTTTCCGAAATACCAGCAAATATTTTTTCACCCAATCTTGATGATACTTGGTGGGATTGATCAGTACACAGATCCCACTTGGCTCACCAAATTTTGTTTTTCTAGTTTGAAGCGTTCGTCTACAGTAGTCGTTTTTATATTTAGGTTTCACTCTGTTCTCTCATATATAGATAGATGAATTTGGAATCTAAATCCAACATGGTTTGTAGTAGCTCTTTGAAACTTGACAAAATAAAGGAGTTCTCCGTTTTGTCTATATGGTTTGTTTCCTCTTCAAGTAGCCCTAGGCGCAGACTCTGGAAAAGCACTTTCATTGAGAGGGGTTGCCAAGCTTCTAAAAATAACGAGTTTCCGAAGTACCAGCAAATATTTTTTCACCCAATCTTGATGATACTTGGTGGTAATGATCAGTACACAGATCCCACTTTGCTCACCAAATTTTCTTCTTCTAGGTTGAAGCGTTCGTCTACAGTAGCAGTTTTTATATTTAGGTTTCACACTGTTCTCTCATATATAGATAGATGAATTTGGAACTATAAATCCAACATGGTTTGTAGTAGCTCTTTGAAACTTGACAAAATAAAGGAGTTCTGAGTTTTGTCTCTATGGTTTGTTTCCTCTTCAAGAGGCCTAGGCACAGACTGTGGAAAAGCACTTTAATTGAGAGGGGTTGCCAAGCTTCTGAGAAATAGCGAGTTTCCGAAATACCAGCAAATATTTTTTCACCCAAACTTGATGATACATGTTGCTAATGATCAGTACACAGATCCCACTTGGCTCACCAAATTATGTTCTTCTAGGTTGAAGCGTTCGTCTACAGTAGCAGTTTTTATATTTAGGTTTCCCTCTGTTCTCTCCTGTATAGATAGATGAATTTTGAACTCTAAATCCAACATGGTTTGTAGTAGCTCTTTGAAACTTGACAAAATAAAGAAGTTCTCAGTTTTGTCTCTATGGATTGTTTCCTCTTCAATTAGCACTAGGCACACACTGTGGAAAAGCACTTTCATTGAGAGGGGTTGCCAAGCTTCTAAGAAATAACGAGTTTCTGAAATACCAGCAAATATTTTTTCACCCAATCTTGATGATACTTGTTGCTAATGATCAGTACACAAATCCCACTTGGCTCACCAAATTGTGTTCTGCTACGTTGAAGTGTTCGCCTACAGTAGCAGTTTTTATATTTGGGTTTCCCTCTGTTCTCTCCTATATAGATATATGAATTTGGAACTCTAAATCCAACATGGTTTGTAGTAACTCTTTGAAACTTGACAAAATAAAGGAGTTCTCAGTTTTGTCTCTATGGTTTGTTTCCTCTTCAAGTAGCCCTAGGCACAGACTGTGGAAAAGCACTTTCATTGAGAGAGTTTGCCAAGCTTCTAAGAAATTACATGTTTCCGAAATACCAGCAAATATTTTTTCACCCAATCTTAATGATACTTGGTGGTAATGATTAGTACACAAGTCCCAATTGGCTCACCAAATTTTGTTCTTCTAGGTTGAAGCGTTCGTCTACTGTAGCAGTTTTTATATTTAGGTTTCTCTCTGTTCTCTCCTATATAGATAGATGAATTTGGAACCCTAATTCCAACATGGTTTGTAGTAGCTCTATGATACCTGACAAAATAAAGGAGTTCTGGGTTTTGTCTCTATGGTTTGTTTCCTCTTCAAGAGGCCTAGGCACAGACTGTGGAAAAGAACTTTAATTGAGAAGGGTTGCCAAGCTTCTAAAAAATAACGAGTTTCCGAAATACCAGCAAATATTTTTTCACCCAATCTTGATGATACTTGGTGGGAATGATCAGTACACAGATCCCAGTTGGCTCACCAAATTTTGTTCTTCTAGTTTGAAGCGTTCGTCTACAGTAGTCGTTTTTATATTTAGGTTTCACTCTGTTCTCTCATATATAGATAGATGAATTTGGAACTCTAAATCCAACATGGTTTGTAGTAGCTCTTTGAAACTTGACAAAATCAAGGAGTTCTCAGTTTTGTCTCTATGGTTTGTTTCCTCTTCAGTAGCCCTAGGCGCAGACTCTGGAAAAGCACTTTCATTGAGAGGGGTTGACAAGATTCTAAGAAATAACGAGTTTCCGAAGTACCAGCAAATATTTTTTCACCCAATCTTGATGATACTTGTTGCTAATGATCAGTACGCAGATCCCACTTGGCTCACCAAATTTTGTTCTTCTAGGTTGAAGCGTTCGTCTACAGTAGCAGTTTTTATATTTAGGTTTCCCTCTGTTCTCTCCTGTATAGATAGATGAATTTGGAACTCTAAATCCAACGTGGTTTGTAGTAGCTCTTTGAAACTTGACAAAATAAAGGAGGTCTCAGTTTTCTCTCTATGGATTGTTTCCTCTTCAATTAGCACTAGGCACACACTGTGGAAAAGCACTTTCATTGAGAAGGGTTGCCAAGCTTCTAAGAAATAACGAGTTTCTGAAATACCAGCAAATATTTTTTCACAGAATCTTGATGATACTTGTTGCTAATGATCAGTACACAAATCCCACTTGGCTCCCCAAATTGTGTTCTGCTAGGTTGAAGCGTTCGCCTACAGTAGCAGTTTTTATATTTAGGTTTCCCTCTCTTCTCTCCTATATAGATATATGAATTTGGAACTCTAAATCCAACATGGTTTGTAGTAGCTCTTTGAAACTTGACAAAATAAAGGAGTTCTCAGTTTTGTCTCTATGGTTTGTTTCCTCTTCAAGTAGCCCTAGGCACAGACTGTGGAAAAGCACTTTCATTGAGAGAGTTTGCCAAGCTTCTAAGAAATTACAAGTTTCCGAAATACCAGCAAATATTTTTTCACCCAATCTTGATGATACTTGGTGGTAGTGATCAGTACACAAATCCCAATTGGCTCACCAAATTTTGTTCTTCTAGGTTGAAGCATTCGTCTACTGTAGCAGTTTTTATATTTAGGTTTCTCTCTGTTCTCTCCTATATAGATAGATGAATTTGGAACTCTAAATCCAACATGGATTGTAGTAGCTCTTTGAAACTTGACAAAATAAAGGAGTTCTCAGTTTTGTCTCTATGGTTTGTTTCCTCTTCAAGTATCCCTACGCACAGACTGTGGAAAAGCACTTTCATTGAGAGGGGTTGTCAAGCTTTTAAGAAATAACGAGTTTCCAAAATACCAGCAAATATTTTTTCACCCAATCTTGATGATACTTGGTGGTAATGATCAGTACACAGATCCCACTTGGCTCACCAAATTTTCTTCTTCTAGGTTGAAGCGTTCGTCTACAGTAGCAGTTTTTATATTTAGGTTTCACACTGTTCTCTCATATATAGATAGATGAATTTGGAACTCTAAATCCAACATGGTTTGTAGTAGCTCTTTGAAACTTGACAAAATAAAGGAGTTCTGAGTTTTGTCTCTATGGTTTGTTTCCTCTTCAAGAGGCCTAGGCACAGACTGTGGAAAAGCACTTTAATTGAGAGGGGTTGCCAAGCTTCTGAGAAATAACGAGTTTCCGAAATACCAGCAAATATTTTTTCACCCAAACTTGATGATACATGTTGCTAATGATCAGTACACAGATCCCACTTGGCTCACCAAATTATGTTCTTCTAGGTTGAAGCGTTCGTCTACAGTAGCAGTTTTTTATTTAGGTTTCCCTCTGTTCTCTCCTGTATAGATAGATGAATTTGGAACTCTAAATCCAAAATGGTTTGTAGTAGCTCTTTGAATCTTGACAAAATAAAGGAGTTCTCAGTTTTGTCTCTATGGATTGTTTCCTCTTCCATTAGCACTAGGCACACACTGTGGAAAAGCACTTTCATTGAGAGGGGTTGCCAAGCTTCTAAGAAATAACGAGTTTCTGAAATACCAGCAAATATTTTTCACCCAATCTTGATGATACTTGTTGCTAATGATCAGTACACAAATCCCACTTGGCTCACCAAATTGTGTTCTGCTAGGTTGAAGCGTTCGCCTACAGTAGCAGTTTTTATATTTAGGTTTCCTTCTCTTCTCTCCTATATAAATATATGAATTTGGAACTCTAAATCCAACATGGTTTGTAGTAGCTCTTTGAAACTTGACAAAATAAAGGAGTTCTCAGTTTTGTCTCTATGGTTTGTTTCCTCTTCAAGTAGCCCTAGGCACAGACTGTGGAAAAGCACTTTCATTGAGAGAGTTTGCCAAGCTTCTAAGAAATTACAAGTTTCCGAAATACCAGCAAATATTTTTTCACCCAATCTTGATGATACTTGGTGGTAGTGATCAGTACACAAATCCCAATTGGCTCACCAAATTTTGTTCTTCTAGGTTGAAGCATTCGTCTACTGTAGCAGTTTTTATATTTAGGTTTCTCTCTGTTCTCTCCTATATAGATAGATGAATTTGGAACTCTAAATCCAACTGGATTGTAGTAGCTCTTTGAAACTTGACAAAATAAAGGAGTTCTCAGTTTTGTCTCTATGGTTTGTTTCCTCTTCAAGTATCCCTACGCACAGACTGTGGAAAAGCACTTTCATTGAGAGGGGTTGTCAAGCTTTTAAGAAATAACGAGTTTCCAAAATGCCAGCAAATATTTTTTCACCCAATTTTGATGATACTTGGTGGTAATGATCAGTACACAGATCCCACTTGGCTCACCAAATTTTCTTCTTCTAGGTTGAAGCGTTCGTCTACTGTAGCAGTTTTTAAATTTAGGTTTCACACTGTTCTCTCATATATAGATAGATGAATTTGGAACTCTAAATCCAACATGGTTTGTAGTAGCTCTTTGAAACTTGACAAAATAAAGGAGTTCTGAGTTTTGTCTCTATGGTTTGTTTCCTCTTCAAGAGGCCTAAGACAAAAGCACTTTAAGTTGAGAGGTTGCCAAGTCAAGAGATAATAAACCATGTTGGATTAGAGTTCCAAATACCAGCAAATATTTTTTCACCCAAACTTGATGATACATGTTGCTAATGATCAGTACACAGATCCCACTTGGCTCACCAAATTATGTTCTTCTAGGTTGAAGCGTTCGTCTACAGTAGCAGTTTTTTATTTAGGTTTCCCTCTGTTCTCTCCTGTATAGATAGATGAATTTGGAACTCTAAATCCAAAATGGTTTGTAGTAGCTCTTTGAATCTTGACAAAATAAAGGAGTTCTCAGTTTTGTCTCTATGGATTGTTTCCTCTTCAATTAGCACTAGGCACACACTGTGGAAAAGCACTTTCATTGAGAGGGGTTGCCAAGCTTCTAAGAAATAACGAGTTTCTGAAATACCAGCAAATATTTTTCACCCAATCTTGATGATACTTGTTGCTAATGATCAGTACACAAATCCCACTTGGCTCACCAAATGGTGTTCTGCTAGGTTGAAGCGTTCGCCTACAGTAGCAGTTTTTATATTTAGGTTTCCTTCTCTTCTCTCCTATATAGATATATGAATTTGGAACTCTAAATCCAACATGGTTTGTAGTAGCTCTTTGAAACTTGACAAAATAAAGGAGTTCTCAGTTTTGTCTCTATGGTTTGTTTCCTCTTCAAGTAGCCCTAGGCACAGACTGTGGAAAAGCACTTTCATTGAGAGAGTTTGCCAAGCTTCTAAGAAATTACAAGTTTCCGAAATACCAGCAAATATTTTTTCACCCAATCTTGATGATACTTGGTGGTAGTGATCAGTACACAAATCCCAATTGGCTCACCAAATTTTGTTCTTCTAGGTTGAAGCATTCGTCTACTGTAGCAGTTTTTATATTTAGGTTTCTCTCTGTTCTCTCCTATATAGATAGATGAATTTGGAACTCTAAATCCAACATGGATTGTTGTAGCTCTTTGAAACTTGACAAAATAAAGGAGTTCTCAGTTTTGTCTCTATGGTTTGTTTCCTCTTCAAGTATCCCTACGCACAGACTGTGGAAAAGCACTTTCATTGAGAGGGGTTGTCAAGCTTTTAAGAAATAACGAGTTTCCAAAATGCCAGCAAATATTTTTTCACCCAATCTTGATGATACTTGGTGGTAATGATCAGTACACAGATCCCACTTGGCTCACCAAATTTTCTTCTTCTAGGTTGAAGCGTTCGTCTACTGTAGCAGTTTTTAAATTTAGGTTTCACACTGTTCTCTCATATATAGATAGATGAATTTGGAACTCTAAATCAAACATGGTTTGTAGTAGCTCTTTGAAACTTGACAAAATAAAGGAGTTCTGAGTTTTGTCTCTATGGTTTGTTTCCTCTTCAGGAGGCCTAGGCACAGACTGTGGAAAAGCACTTTAATTGAGAGGGGTTGCCAAGCTTCTGAGAAATAACGAGTTTCCGAAATACCAGCAAATATTTTTTCACCCAAACTTGATGATACATGTTGCTAATGATCAGTACACAGATCCCACTTGGCTCACCAAATTATGTTCTTCTAGGTTGAAGCGTTCGTCTACAGTAGCAGTTTTTATATTTAGGTTTCTCTCTGTTCTCTCCTGTATAGATAGATGAATTTGGAACTCTAAATCCAACATGGTTTGTAGTAGCTCTTTGAATCTTGACAAAATAAAGGAGTTCTCAGTTTTGTCTCTATGGATTGTTTCCTCTTCAATTAGCACTAGGCACACACTGTGGAAAAGCACTATCATTGAGAGGGGTTGCCAAGCTTCTAAGAAATAACGAGTTTCTGAAATACCAGCAAATATTTTTTCACCCAATCTTGATGATACTTGTTGCTAATGATCAGTACACAAATCCCACTTGGCTCACCAAATTGTGTTCTGCTAGGTTGAAGCGTTCGCCTACAGTAGCAGTTTTTATATTTGGGTTTCCCTCTGTTCTCTCCTATATAGATATATGAATTTGGAACTCTAAATCCAACATGGTTTGTAGTAGCTCTTTGAAACTTGACAAAATAAAGGAGTTCTCAGTTTTGTCTCTATGGTTTGTTTCCTCTTCAAGTAGCCCTAGGCACAGACTGTGGAAAAGCACTTTCATTGAGAGAGTTTGCCAAGCTTCTAAGAAATTACATGTTTCCGAAATACCAGCAAATATTTTTTCACCCAATATTGATGATACTTGGTGGTAATGATCAGTACACAGATCCCACTTGGCTCACCAAATTTTCTTCTTCTAGGTTGAAGCGTTCGTCTACAGTAGCAGTTTTTATATTTAGGTTTCACACTGTTCTCTCATATATAGATAGATGAATTTGGAACTCTAAATCCAACATGGTTTGTAGTAGCTCTTTGAAACTTGACAAAATAAAGGAGTTCTGAGTTTTGTCTCTATGGTTTGTTTCCTCTTCAAGAGGCTTAGGCACAGACTGTGGAAAAGCACTTTAATTGAGAGGGGTTGCCAAGCTTCTGAGAAATAACGAGTTTCCGAAATACCAGCAAATATTTTTTCACCCAAACTTGATGATACATGTTGCTAATGATCAGTACACAGATCCCACTTGGCTCACCAAATTATGTTCTTCTAGGTTGAAGCGTTCGTCTACAGTAGCAGTTTTTATATTTAGGTTTCCCTCTGTTCTGTCCTGTATAGATAGATGAATTTGGAACTCTAAATCCAACATGGTTTGTAGTAGCTCTTTGAAACTTGACAAAATAAAGGAGTTCTCAGTTTTGTCTCTATGGTTTGTTTCCTCTTCAAGTAGCCCTAGGCACAGACTGTGGAAAAGCACTTTCATTGAGAGAGTTTGCCAAGCTTCTAAGAAATTACAAGTTTCCGAAATACCAGCAAATATTTTTTCACCCAATCTTGATGATACTTGGTGGTAATGATTAGTACACAAGTCCCAATTGGCTCACCAAATTTTGTTCTTCTAGGTTGAAGCGTTCGTCTACTGTAGCAGTTTTTATATTTAGGTTTCTCTCTGTTCTCTCCTATATAGATAGATGAATTTGGAACTCTAAATCCAACATGGTTTGTAGTAGCTCTATGAAACTTGACAAAATAAAGGAGTTCTCAGTTTTGTCTCTATGGTTTGTTTCCTCTTCAAGTATCCATACGCGCAGACTGTGGAAATGCACTTTCATTGAGAGGGGTTGTCAAGCTTTTAAGAAATAACGAGTTTCCAAAATACCAGCAAATATTTTTTCACCCAATCTTGATAATACTTGGTGGTAATGATTAGTACACAGATCCAACTTGGCTCACCAAATTTTGTTCTTCTAGGTTGAAGCGTTCGTCTACAGTAGCAGTTTTTATATTTAGGTTTCACTCTGTTCTCTCATATATAGATAGATGAATTTGGAACTCTAAATCCAACATGGATTGTAGTAGCTCTTTGAAACTTGACAAAATAAAGGAGTTCTGAGTTTTGTCTCTATGGTTTGTTTCCTCTTCAAGAGGCCTAGGCACAGACTGAGGAAAAGCACTTTAATTGAGAGGGGTTGCCAAGCTTCTGAGAAATAACGAGTTTCTGAAATACCAGCAAATATTTTTTCACCCAATCTTGATGACACTTGTTGCTAATGATCAGTACACAAATCCCACTTGGCTCACCAAATTGTGTTCTGCTAGGTTGAAGCGTTCGCCTACAGTAGCAGTTTTTATATTTAGGTTTCCCTCTCTTCTCTCCTATATAGATATATGAATTTGGAACTCTAAATCCAACATGGTTTGTAGTAGCTCTTTGAAACTTGACAAAATAAAGGAGTTCTCAGTTTTGTCTCTATGGTTTGTTTCCTCTTCAAGTAGCCCTAGGCACAGACTGTGGAAAAGCACTTTCATTGAGAGAGTTTGCCAAGCTTCTAAGAAATTACAAGTTTCCGAAATACCAGCAAATATTTTTTCACCCAATCTTGATGATACTTGGTGGTAGTGATCAGTACAGAAATCCCAATTGGCTCACCAAATTTTGTTCTTCTAGGTTGAAGCATTCGTCTACTGTAGCAGTTTTTATATTTAGGTTTCTCTCTGTTCTCTCCTATATAGATAGATGAATTTGGAACTCTAAATCCAACATGGATTGTAGTAGCTCTTTGAAACTTGACAAAATAAAGGAGTTCTCAGTTTTGTCTCTATGGTTTGTTTCCTCTTCAAGTATCCCTACGCACAGACTGTGGAAAAGCACTTTCATTGAGAGGGGTTGTCAAGCTTTTAAGAAATAACGAGTTTCCAAAATACCAGCAAATATTTTTTCACCCAATCTTGATGATGCTTGGTGGTAATGATCAGTACACAGATCCCACTTGGCTCACCAAATTTTCTTCTTCTAGGTTGAAGCGTTCGTCTACAGTAGCAGTTTTTATATTTAGGTTTCACACTGTTCTCTCATATATAGATAGATGAATTTGGAACTCTAAATCCAACATGGTTTGTAGTAGCTCTTTGAAACTTGACAAAATAAAGGAGTTCTGAGTTTTGTCTCTATGGTTTGTTTCCTCTTCAAGAGGCCTAGGCACAGACTGTGGAAAAGCACTTTAATTGAGAGGGGTTGCCAAGCTTCTGAGAAATAACGAGTTTCCGAAATACCAGCAAATATTTTTTCACCCAAACTTGATGATACATGTTGCTAATGATCAGTACACAGATCCCACTTGGCTCACCAAATTATGTTCTTCTAGGTTGAAGCGTTCGTCTACAGTAGCAGTTTTTTATTTAGGTTTCCCTCTGTTCTCTCCTGTATAGATAGATGAATTTGGAACTCTAAATCCAAAATGGTTTGTAGTAGCTCTTTGAATCTTGACAAAATAAAGGAGTTCTCAGTTTTGTCTCTATGGATTGTTTCCTCTTCAATTAGCACTAGGCACACACTGTGGAAAAGCACTTTCATTGAGAGGGGTTGCCAAGCTTCTAAGAAATAACGAGTTTCTGAAATACCAGCAAATATTTTTCACCCAATCTTGATGATACTTGTTGCTAATGATCAGTACACAAATCCCACTTGGCTCACCAAATTGTGTTCTGCTAGGTTGAAGCGTTCGCCTACAGTAGCAGTTTTTATATTTAGGTTTCCTTCTCTTCTCTCCTATATAGATATATGAATTTGGAACTCTAAATCCAACATGGTTTGTAGTAGCTCTTTGAAACTTGACAAAATAAAGGAGTTCTCAGTTTTGTCTCTATGGTTTGTTTCCTCTTCAAGTAGCCCTAGGCACAGACTGTGGAAAAGCACTTTCATTGAGAGAGTTTGCCAAGCTTCTAAGAAATTACAAGTTTCCGAAATACCAGCAAATATTTTTTCACCCAATCTTGATGATACTTGGTGGTAGTGATCAGTACACAAATCCCAATTGGCTCACCAAATTTTGTTCTTCTAGGTTGAAGCATTCGTCTACTGTAGCAGTTTTTATATTTAGGTTTCTCTCTGTTCTCTCCTATATAGATAGATGAATTTGGAACTCTAAATCCAACATGGATTGTTGTAGCTCTTTGAAACTTGACAAAATAAAGGAGTTCTCAGTTTTGTCTCTATGGTTTGTTTCCTCTTCAAGTATCCCTACGCACAGACTGTGGAAAAGCACTTTCATTGAGAGGGGTTGTCAAGCTTTTAAGAAATAACGAGTTTCCAAAATGCCAGCAAATATTTTTTCACCCAATCTTGATGATACTTGGTGGTAATGATCAGTACACAGATCCCACTTGGCTCACCAAATTTTCTTCTTCTAGGTTGAAGCGTTCGTCTACTGTAGCAGTTTTTAAATTTAGGTTTCACACTGTTCTCTCATATATAGATAGATGAATTTGGAACTCTAAATCAAACATGGTTTGTAGTAGCTCTTTGAAACTTGACAAAATAAAGGAGTTCTGAGTTTTGTCTCTATGGTTTGTTTCCTCTTCAGGAGGCCTAGGCACAGACTGTGGAAAAGCACTTTAATTGAGAGGGGTTGCCAAGCTTCTGAGAAATAACGAGTTTCCGAAATACCAGCAAATATTTTTTCACCCAAACTTGATGATACATGTTGCTAATGATCAGTACACAGATCCCACTTGGCTCACCAAATTATGTTCTTCTAGGTTGAAGCGTTCGTCTACAGTAGCAGTTTTTATATTTAGGTTTCCCTCTGTTCTCTCCTGTATAGATAGATGAATTTGGAACTCTAAATCCAACATGGTTTGTAGTAGCTCTTTGAATCTTGACAAAATAAAGGAGTTCTCAGTTTTGTCTCTATGGATTGTTTCCTCTTCAATTAGCACTAGGCACACACTGTGGAAAAGCACTATCATTGAGAGGGGTTGCCAAGCTTCTAAGAAATAACGAGTTTCTGAAATACCAGCAAATATTTTTTCACCCAATCTTGATGATACTTGTTGCTAATGATCAGTACACAAATCCCACTTGGCTCACCAAATTGTGTTCTGCTAGGTTGAAGCGTTCGCCTACAGTAGCAGTTTTTATATTTGGGTTTCCCTCTGTTCTCTCCTATATAGATATATGAATTTGGAACTCTAAATCCAACATGGTTTGTAGTAGCTCTTTGAAACTTGACAAAATAAAGGAGTTCTCAGTTTTGTCTCTATGGTTTGTTTCCTCTTCAAGTAGCCCTAGGCACAGACTGTGGAAAAGCACTTTCATTGAGAGAGTTTGCCAAGCTTCTAAGAAATTACATGTTTCCGAAATACCAGCAAATATTTTTTCACCCAATCTTGATGATACTTGGTGGTAATGATTAGTACACAAGTCCCAATTGGCTCACCAAATTTTGTTCTTCTAGGTTGAAGCGTTCGTCTACTGTAGCAGTTTTTATATTTAGGTTTCTCTCTGTTCTCTCCTATATAGATAGATGAATTTGGAACTCTAAATCCAACATGGATTGTAGTAGCTCTTTGAAACTTGACAAAATAAAGGAGTTCTCAGTTTTGTCTCTATGGTTTGTTTCCTCTTCAAGTATCCCTACGCACAGACTGTGGAAAAGCACTTTCATTGAGAGGGGTTGTCAAGCTTTTAAGAAATAACGAGTTTCCAAAATACCAGCAAATATTTTTTCACCCAATATTGATGATACTTGGTGGTAATGATCAGTACACAGATCCCACTTGGCTCACCAAATTTTCTTCTTCTAGGTTGAAGCGTTCGTCTACAGTAGCAGTTTTTATATTTAGGTTTCACACTGTTCTCTCATATATAGATAGATGAATTTGGAACTCTAAATCCAACATGGTTTGTAGTAGCTCTTTGAAACTTGACAAAATAAAGGAGTTCTGAGTTTTGTCTCTATGGTTTGTTTCCTCTTCAAGAGGCTTAGGCACAGACTGTGGAAAAGCACTTTAATTGAGAGGGGTTGCCAAGCTTCTGAGAAATAACGAGTTTCCGAAATACCAGCAAATATTTTTTCACCCAAACTTGATGATACATGTTGCTAATGATCAGTACACAGATCCCACTTGGCTCACCAAATTATGTTCTTCTAGGTTGAAGCGTTCGTCTACAGTAGCAGTTTTTATATTTAGGTTTCCCTCTGTTCTGTCCTGTATAGATAGATGAATTTGGAACTCTAAATCCAACATGGTTTGTAGTAGCTCTTTGAAACTTGACAAAATAAAGGAGTTCTCAGTTTTGTCTCTATGGTTTGTTTCCTCTTCAAGTAGCCCTAGGCACAGACTGTGGAAAAGCACTTTCATTGAGAGAGTTTGCCAAGCTTCTAAGAAATTACAAGTTTCCGAAATACCAGCAAATATTTTTTCACCCAATCTTGATGATACTTGGTGGTAATGATTAGTACACAAGTCCCAATTGGCTCACCAAATTTTGTTCTTCTAGGTTGAAGCGTTCGTCTACTGTAGCAGTTTTTATATTTAGGTTTCTCTCTGTTCTCTCCTATATAGATAGATGAATTTGGAACTCTAAATCCAACATGGTTTGTAGTAGCTCTATGAAACTTGACAAAATAAAGGAGTTCTCAGTTTTGTCTCTATGGTTTGTTTCCTCTTCAAGTATCCATACGCGCAGACTGTGGAAATGCACTTTCATTGAGAGGGGTTGTCAAGCTTTTAAGAAATAACGAGTTTCCAAAATACCAGCAAATATTTTTTCACCCAATCTTGATAATACTTGGTGGTAATGATTAGTACACAGATCCAACTTGGCTCACCAAATTTTGTTCTTCTAGGTTGAAGCGTTCGTCTACAGTAGCAGTTTTTATATTTAGGTTTCACTCTGTTCTCTCATATATAGATAGATGAATTTGGAACTCTAAATCCAACATGGATTGTAGTAGCTCTTTGAAACTTGACAAAATAAAGGAGTTCTGAGTTTTGTCTCTATGGTTTGTTTCCTCTTCAAGAGGCCTAGGCACAGACTGAGGAAAAGCACTTTAATTGAGAGGGGTTGCCAAGCTTCTGAGAAATAACGAGTTTCTGAAATACCAGCAAATATTTTTTCACCCAATCTTGATGACACTTGTTGCTAATGATCAGTACACAGATCCCACTTGGCTCACCGAATTTTGTTCTTCTAGTTTGAAGCGTTCGTCTACAGTAGCAGTTTTTATATTTAGGTTTCCCTCTGTTCTCTCCTGTATAGATAGATGAATTTGGAACTCTAAATCCAACATGGTTTGTAGTAGCTCTTTGAAACTTGACAAAATAAAGGAGTTCTCAGTTTTGTCTCTATGGTTTGTTTCCTCTTCAAGTAGCACTAGGCACACACTGTGGAAAAGCACTTTCATTGAGAGGGGTTGCCAAGCTTCTAAGAAATAACGAGTTTCTGAAATACCAGCAAATATTTTTTCACCCAATCTTGATGATACTTGTTGCTAATGATCAGTACACAAATCCCACTTGGCTCACCAAATTTTGTTCTTCTAGGTTGAAGCGTTCGTCTACAGTATCAGTTTTTATATTTAGGTTTCACTCTGTTCTCTCATATATAGATAGATGAATTTGGAACTCTAAATCCAACATGGTTTGTAGTAGCTCTTTGAAACTTCACAAAATAAAGGAGTTCTGAGTTTTGTCTCTGTAGTTTGTTTCCTCTTCAAGTAGCCCTAGGCACACACTGTGGAAAAGCACTTTCATTGAGAGGTGTTGCCAAGCTTCTAAGAAATAACGAGTTTCCGAAATACCAGCAAATATTTTTTCACCCAATCTTGATGATACTTGGTGGGAATGATCAGTACACAGATCCCACTTCGCTCACCAAATTTTCTTCTTGTAGTTTGGAGCGTTCGTCTACAGTAGTCGTTTTTATATTTAGGTTTCACTCTGTTCTCTCATATATAGATAGATGAACTTGGAACTCTAAATCCAATATGGTTTGTAGTAGCTCTTTGAAACTTGACAAAATAAAGGAGTTCTGAGATTTGTCTCTATGGTTTGTTTCCTCTTCAAATAGCCCTAGGCACAGACTGTGTTAAACCACTTTCATTGAGAGGTGTTGCCAAGCTTCTAAGAAATAACGAGTTTCCGAAATACCAGCAAATATTTTTTCACCCAATCTTGATGATACTTGGTGGGAATGATCAGTACACAGATCCCTATTCGCTCACCAAATTTTCTTCTTGTAGTTTGGAGCGTTCGTCTACAGTAGTCGTTTTTATATTTAGGTTTCACTCTGTTCTCTCATATATAGATAGATGAACTTGGAACTCTAAATCCAACATGGTTTGTAGTAGCTCTTTGAAACTTGACAAAATAAAGGAGTTCTGAGTTTTGTCTCTATGGTTTGTTTCCTCTTCAAGAGGCCTAGGCACAGACTGTGGAAAAGAACTTTAATTGAGAAGGGTTGCCAAGCTTCTAAAAAATAACGAGTTTCCGAAATACCAGCAAATATTTTTTCACCCAATCTTGATGATACGTGGTGGGAATGATCAGTACACAGATCCCAGTTGGCTCACCAAATTTTGTTCTTCTAGTTTGAAGCGTTCGTCTACAGTAGTCGTTTTTATATTTAGGTTTCACTCTGTTCTCTCATATATAGATAGATGAATTTGGAACTCTAAATCCAACATGGTTTGTAGTAGCTCTTTGAAACTTGACAAAATAAAGGAGTTCTCAGTTTTGTCTCTATGGATTGTTTCCTCTTCAATTAGCACTAGGCACACACTGTGGAAAAGCACTTTCATTGAGAGGGGTTGCCAAGCTTCTAAGAAATAACGAGTTTCTGAAATACCAGCAAATATTTTTCACCCAATCTTGATGATACTTGTTGCTAATGATCAGTACACAAATCCCACTTGGCTCACCAAATTGTGTTCTGCTAGGTTGAAGCGTTCGCCTACAGTAGCAGTTTTTATATTTAGGTTTCCCTCTCTTCTCTCCTATATAGATATATGAATTTGGAACTCTAAATCCAACATGGTTTGTAGTAGCTCTTTGAAACTTGACAAAATAAAGGAGTTCTCAGTTTTGTCTCTATGGTTTGTTTCTCTTCAAGTAGCACTAGGCACACACTGTGGAAAAGCACTTTCATTGAGAAGGGTTGCCAAGCTTCTAAGAAATAACGAGTTTCTGAAATACCAGCAAATATTTTTTCAACCAATCTTGATGATACTTGTTGCTAATGATCAGTACACAAATCCCACTTGGCTCACCAAATTTAGTTCTTCTAGGTTGAAACGCTCGTACTACAGTAGCAGTTTTTATATTTAGGTTTCACTCTGTTCTCTCATATATAGATAGATGAATTTGTGAACTCTAAATCCAACATGGTTTGTAGTAGCTCTATGAAACTTGACAAAATAAGGGAGTTCTGAGATTTGTCACTCTGGTTTGTTTCCTCTTCAAATAGCCCTAGGCACAGACTGTGGAAAACCACTTTCATTGAGAGGTGTTGCAAGCTTTCTAAGAAATAACGAGTTTCCGAAATACCAGCAAATATTTTTTCACCCAATCTTGATGATACTTGGTGGGATTGATCAGCACACAGATCCCACTTGGCTCACCAAATTTTGTTTTTCTAGTTTGAAGCGTTCGTCTACAGTAGTCGTTTTTATATTTAGGTTTCACTCTGTTCTCTCATATATAGATAGATGAATTTGGAATCTAAATCCAACATGGTTTGTAGTAGCTCTTTGAAACTTGACAAAATAAAGGAGTTCTCAGTTTTGTCTCAATGGTTTGTTTCCTCTTCAAGTAGCCCTAGGCGCAGACTCTGGAAAAGCACTTTCATTGAGAGGGGTTGCCAAGCTTCTAAAAATAACGAGTTTCCGAAGTACCAGCAAATATTTTTTCACCCAATCTTGATGATACTTGGTGGTAATGATCAGTACACAGATCCCACTTGGCTCACCAAATTTTCTTCTTCTAGGTTGAAGCGTTCGTCTACTGTAGCAGTTTTTAAATTTAGGTTTCACACTGTTCTCTCATATATAGATAGATGAATTTGGAACTCTAAATCAAACATGGTTTGTAGTAGCTCTGTGAAACTTGACAAAATAAAGGAGTTCTGAGTTTTGTCTCTATGGTTTGTTTCCTCTTCAAGAGGCCTAGGCACAGACTGTGGAAAAGCACTTTAATTGAGAGGGGTTGCCAAGTTTCTGAGAAATAACGAGTTTCCGAAATAACAGCAAATATTTTTTCACCCAAACTTGATGATACATGTTGCTAATGATCAGTACACAGATCCCACTTGGCTCACCAAATTATGTTCTTCTAGGTTGAAGCGTTCGTCTACAGTAGCAGTTTTTATATTTAGGTTTCCCTCTGTTCTCTCCTGTATAGATAGATGAATTTTGAACTCTAAATCCAACATGGTTTGTAGTAGCTCTTTGAAACTTGACAAAATAAAGGAGTTCTCAGTTTTGTCTCTATGGATTGTTTCCTCTTCAATTAGCACTAGGCACACACTGTGGAAAAGCACTTTAATTGAGAGGGGTTGCCAAGCTTCTGAGAAATAACGAGTTTCCGAAATAACAGCAAATATTTTTTCACCCAAACTTGATGATACATGTTGCTAATGATCAGTACACAAATCCCTCTTGGCTCACCAAATTGTGTTCTGCTACGTTGAAGTGTTCGCCTACAGTAGCAGTTTTTATATTTGGGTTTCCCTCTGTTCTCTCCTATATAGATATATGAATTTGGAACTCTAAATCCAACATGGTTTGTAGTAGCTCTTTGAAACTTGACAAAATAAAGGAGTTCTCAGTTTTGTCTCTATGGTTTGTTTCCTCTTCAAGTAGCCCTAGGCACAGACTGTGGAAAAGCACTTTCATTGAGAGAGTTTGCCAAGCTTCTAAGAAATTACATGTTTCCGAAATACCAGCAAATATTTTTTCACCCAATCTTAATGATACTTGGTGGTAATGATTAGTACACAAGTCCCAATTGGCTCACCAAATTTTGTTCTTCTAGGTTGAAGCGTTCGTCTACTGTAGCAGTTTTTATATTTAGGTTTCTCTCTATTCTCTCCTATATAGATAGATGAATTTGGAACCCTAATTCCAACATGGTTTGTAGTAGCTCTATGATACCTGACAAAATAAAGGAGTTCTGAGATTTGTCTCTATGGTTTGGTTCCTCTTCAAATAGCCCTAGGCACAGACTGTGGAAAACCACTTTCATTGAGAGGTGTTGCCAAGCTTCTAAGAAATAACGAGTTTCCGAAATACCAGCAAATATTTTTTCACCAAATCTTGATGATACTTGGTGGGAATGATCAGTACACAGATCCCACTTCGCTCACCAAATTTTGTTCTTCTAGTTTGAAGCGTTCGTCTACAGTAGTCGTTTTTATATTTAGGTTTCACTCTGTTCTCTCATATATAGATAGATGAATTTGGAACTCTAAATCCAACATGGTTTGTAGTAGCTCTTTGAAACTTGACAAAATAAAGGAGTTCTGAGTTTTGTCTCTATGGTTTGTTTCCTCTTCAAGAGGCCTAGGCACAGACTGTGGAAAAGAACTTTAATTGAGAAGGGTTGCCAAGCTTCTAAAAAATAACGAGTTTCCGAAATACCAGCAAATATTTTTTCACCCAATCTTGATGATACTTGGTGGGAATGATCAGTACACAGATCCCAGTTGGCTCACCAAATTTTGTTCTTCTAGTTTGAAGCGTTCTTCTACAGTAGTCGTTTTTATATTTAGGTTTCACTCTGTTCTCTCATATATAGATAGATGAATTTGGAACTCTAAATCCAACATGGTTTGTAGTAGCTCTTTGAAACTTGACAAAATAAAGGAGTTCTCAGTTTTGTCTCTATGGTTTGTTTCCTCTTCAAGTAGCCCTAGGCGCAGACTCTGGAAAAGCACTTTCATTGAGAGGGGTTGACAAGATTCTAAGAAATAACGAGTTTCCGAAGTACCAGCAAATATTTTTTCACCCAATCTTGATGATACTTGTTGCTAATGATCAGTACACAGATCCCACTTGGCTCACCAAATTTTGTTCTTCTAGGTTGAAGCGTTCGTCTACAGTAGCAGTTTTTATATTTAGGTTTCCCTCTGTTCTCTCCTGTATAGATAGATGAATTTGGAACTCTAAATCCAACGTGGTTTGTAGTAGCTCTTTGAAACTTGACCAAATAAAGGAGTTCTCAGTTTTCTCTCTATGGATTGTTTCCTCTTCAATTAGCACCAAGCACACACTGTGGAAAAGCACTTTCATTGAGAAGGGTTGCCAAGCTTCTAAGAAATAACGAGTTTCTGAAATACCAGCAAATATTTTTTCACCCAATCTTGATGATACTTGTTGCTAATGATCAGTACACAAATCCCACTTGGCTCACCAAATTGTGTTCTGCTAGGTTGAAGCGTTCGCCTACAGTAGCAGTTTTTATATTTAGGTTTCCCTCTCTTCTCTCCTATATAGATATATGAATTTGGAACTCTAAATCCAACATGGTTTGTAGTAGCTCTTTGAAACTTGACAAAATAAAGGAGTTCTCAGTTTTGTCTCTATGGTTTGTTTCCTCTTCAAGTAGCCCTAGGCACAGACTGTGGAAAAGCACTTTCATTGAGAGAGTTTGCCAAGCTTCTAAGAAATTACAAGTTTCCGAAATACCAGCAAATATTTTTTCACCCAATCTTGATGATACTTGGTGGTAGTGATCAGTACAGAAATCCCAATTGGCTCACCAAATTTTGTTCTTCTAGGTTGAAGCATTCGTCTACTGTAGCAGTTTTTATATTTAGGTTTCTCTCTGTTCTCTCCTATATAGATAGATGAATTTGGAACTCTAAATCCAACATGGATTGTAGTAGCTCTTTGAAACTTGACAAAATAAAGGAGTTCTCAGTTTTGTCTCTATGTTTGTTTCCTCTTCAAGTATCCCTACGCACAGACTGTGGAAAAGCACTTTCATTGAGAGGGGTTGTCAAGCTTTTAAGAAATAACGAGTTTCCAAAATACCAGCAAATATTTTTTCACCGAATCTTGATGATGCTTGGTGGTAATGATCAGTACACAGATCCCACTTGGCTCACCAAATTTTCTTCTTCTAGGTTGAAGCGTTCGTCTACAGTAGCAGTTTTTATATTTAGGTTTCACACTGTTCTCTCATATATAGATAGATGAATTTGGAACTCTAAATCCAACATGGTTTGTAGTAGCTCTTTGAAACTTGACAAAATAAAGGAGTTCTGAGTTTTGTCTCTATGGCTTGTTTCCTCTTCAAGAGGCCTAGGCACAGACTGTGGAAAAGCACTTTAATTGAGAGGGGTTGCCAAGCTTCTGAGAAATAACGAGTTTCCGAAATACCAGCAAATATTTTTTCACCCAAACTTGATGATACATGTTGCTAATGATCAGTACACAGATCCCACTTGGCTCACCAAATTATGTTCTTCTAGTTGAAGCGTTCGTCTACAGTAGCAGTTTTTTATTTAGGTTTCCCTCTGTTCTCTCCTGTATAGATAGATGAATTTGGAACTCTAAATCCAAAATGGTTTGTAGTAGCTCTTTGAAATCTTGACAAAAATAAAGGAGTTCTCAGTTTTGTCTCTATGGATTGTTTCCTCTTCAATTAGCACTAGGCACACACTGTGGAAAAGCACTTTCATTGAGAGGGGTTGCCAAGCTTCTAAGAAATAACGAGTTATGAAATACCAGCAAATATTTTTCACCCAATCTTGATGATACTTGTTGCTAATGATCAGTACACAAATCCCACTTGGCTCCCCAAATTGTGTTCTGCTAGGTTGAAGCGTTCGCCTACAGTAGCAGTTTTTATATTTAGGTTTCCCTCTCTTCTCTCCTATATAGATATTGAATTTGGAACTCTAAATCCAACATGGTTTGTAGTAGCTCTTTGAAACTTGACAAAATAAAGAGTTCTCAGTTTTGTCTCTATGGTTTGTTTCCTCTTCAAGTAGCCCTAGGCACAGACTGTGGAAAAGCACTTTCATTGAGAGAGTTTGCCAAGCTTCTAAGAAATTACAAGTTTCCGAAATACCAGCAAATATTTTTTCACCCAATCTAGATGATACTTGGTGGTAGTGATCAGTACACAAATCCCAATTGGCTCACCAAATTTTGTTCTTCTAGGTTGAAGCATTCGTCTACTGTAGCAGTTTTTATATTTAGGTTTCTTTCTGTTCTCTCCTATATAGATAGATGAATTTGGAACTCTAAATCCAACATGGATTGTAGTAGCTCTTTGAAACTTGACAAAATAAAGGAGTTCTCAGTTTTGTCTCTATGGTTTGTTTCCTCTTCAAGTAGCCCTAGGCACAGACTGTGGAAAAGCACTTTCATTGAGAGGGGTTGCCAAGCTTCTAAGAAATAACGAGTTTCCAAAATACCAGCCAATAGTTTTTCACCCAATCTTGATGATACTTGGTGGGAATGATCAGTATACAGATCCCACTTGGCTCCACCAAATTTTGTTCTTCTAGGTTGAAGCGTTCGTCTACAGTAGCAGTTTTTATATTTTGGTTTCACTCTGTTCTCTCATATATAGATAGATGAATTTGGAACTCTAAATCCAACATGGTTTGTAGTAGCTCTTTGAAACTTGACAAAATAAAGAGTTCTGAGTTTTGTTTCTATGGTTTGTTTCCTCTTCAAGTAGCCCTAGGCACAGACTGTGGAAAAGCACTTTCATTGAGAGGGGTTGTCAAGCTTTTAAGAAATAACGAGTTTCCAAAATTCCAGCAAATATTTTTTCACCCAATCTTGATGATACTTGGTGGTAATGATCAGTACACAGTAACCACTTGGCTCACCAAATTTTGTTCTTCTAGGTTGAAGCGTTCGTCTACAGTAGTCGTTTTTATATTTAGGTTTCACTCTGTTGTCTCATATATAGATAAATGAATTTGGAATTCTAAATCCAACATGGTTTTTAGTAGCTCTTTGAAAATTCACAAAATAAGGAGTTTTCAGTTTTGTCTCTATGGATTGTTTCCTCTTCAATTAGCACTAGGCACACAATGTGGAAAAGCATTTTCATTGAGAGGGGTTGCAAGCTTCTAAGAAATAACGAGTTTCTGAAATACCAGCAAATATTTTTTCACCCAATCTTGATGATACTTGTTGCTAATGATCAGTACACAAATCCCACTTGGCTCACCAAATTGTGTTCTGCTAGGTTGAAGCGTTCGCCTACAGTAGCAGTTTTTATATTTAGTTTTCACTCTGTTCTCTCCTATATAGACATATGAATTTGGAACTCTAAATCCAACATGGTTTGTAGTAGCTCTTTGAAACTTGACAAAATAAAGGAGTTCTCAGTTTTGTCTCTATCGTTTGTTTCCTCTTCAAGTAGCCCTAGGAACAGACTGTGGAAAGCACTTTCATTGAGAGAGTTTGCGAAGCCTCTAAGAATTTACAAGTTTCCGAAATACCAGCAAATATTTTTTCACCCAATCTTGATGATGCTTCGTGGTAATGATCAGTACACAAATCCCAATTGGCTCACCCAATTTTGTTCTTTTAGGTTGAAGCGTTCGTCTACAGTAGCAGTTTTTATATTTAGGTTTCTCTCTGTTCTCTCCTATATAGATAGATGATTATGGAACTCTAAATCCAACATGGATTGTAGTAGCTCTTTGAAACTTGACAAAATAAAGGAGTTCTCAGTTTTGTCTCTATTGTTTGTTTTCCTCTTCAAGTATC